>NC_091581.1:10959774-10972274 GCF_042767895.1 Penaeus vannamei
TTTAGGTCCCCCTTTATCTCTTTCTCTCGGTCCAGATGCTATTCTCTGTCTTTCATTCTTCTATGCTTTTATCTCTGTCTATCTTCCCCTTCCTCACCACCCTCTCTTTCTCTCTCTATGTCTGTCTCTCTATCTATTTGTCTGTCTGTTTGTCTGCCTATCTATCTATCCATCATTCTCTCTATCAAGCTATCTATCTATTAATCTGTCCATCTCCGTCATTCTCCCTCCCTCCCCCCTTACCCTTCCTGCCCGCATGCCCCGTGTCCTTCCCTCCTTCTCTCTCTCTATTTCTCTCTTTTTGCGTATCCACTCTCTTTCTTTATGCATCTCTCTCTCTCTCTTTATATTTTTCTTTGTGCATCTCTCTTTATCTTTTTCTTTGTGCATCTCTCTTGCTCTTTTGTGTGCATATCTCTTTCTCTCTCTCTTTCTGTTTTTCTTTGTGCATCTTTTTCACTCTCTCTCTTTGTGCATCTCTCTGTCTCTCTCTTTTTGTGCATCTCCACATCTCTCTCTCTCTCTCTTTGTGCATATCTCCTTCTCTCTTTGTTCGTGCATCTTTCTTTCTCACTCCTCCTCCCTCTCCGTATCTATTGATTAAAGAACATGCCTATCTATGCCCGGGCAAATCCATCTGTGTGTAAATATATGGCGGGCATAAAGAAAAAAATATGGCAACAATCTAGCAATTGGGGCAAAAATGTTTTTGTTTCGTAGACTAAATGTTTTCATTTTGCTTGCGATGGGATCGGCCGTATCCATTTATTTTGTAGAACGCTACATTTGTTTGTTTGTTTATTTCCTTTATCCTGATTCTTTTTTACTATAGCAATGACTTTTATGGTTGCAATTATCTAACACCAAAAAAAAAAAAAAAAAAAAAAAAACACTCTAAAATGAAAAGTTCCATTTTTATCTTGTCTTTTCTTATCATTATGATTTCCTCTGATATCCTCACTGATGTTTCTCTCCAGGGACATCAGCGAGTCCTTCCCTTGGAGTGACCCTCGGGATTCTTCTCCTGCGCCTCCTGTGACGGCGTTCCGACGGCGTGACGAAACTACGGCACAGGAGCGGAGAGTGTCGCCGCCTCGTCGACCCTGAGTGCCGGCGCTGGTCTCCTCCACGCGTGTTACGGCGGCACGAGACCCGCTGATGACGATGTCCTTGCATGTACTCTTGTGCTGGTGTCTGTCTCTGTAACGTATATGTAACGCTCTGTAAACTTCCTGTTCGACGCTGCAATAAGCTGACTGCATGTTCTTGTTCGTGTGAGGATGTGTGACGGTCGATTTTTTCCCCGTGTCGGCGTTATGGGGTCACGTGACAGCCATAGCGACGGTGCCAATTGGACTTTGTGTACATATCAAGTTAACCAACGAAGTGAGCAGAGCATTCTCTCTGTAAAGCAAAATAGATCTTTCGTAAGCTTGTGTGCAGACAAACGTTCGTATATACGGAATACATGAATACACAAAGACACAGACATAACTGTGAAGTATACATATCTTTCCTGTCTATTCTACACTCTCTCTGCATATGATACACATACAAATATCATATAAATATACACAAACACACACCAAAAGATAGATAGATAGACGTATTAGATACACACACCCTGTACACGCACAAACATACAAACACACTCGCACACATACGCTTACAAACAAACAAAAAGCGTTTGGCCAGACGTCAAACGAATCGGATATCCTTAGTAACAACGTTAGTTTTGTCAACGTAGAACGTTCATAATTCTTGGAACTTTTGCTTAATGTCTATTTTGGTTGAAATTTTGTTGAAGAAATTTTCCATGAAGACTCCCCGCGCACGTGAATCCACAGTATTCTCCCGTCGATGCACAGGATCTCTTTTTATTCTTCCGTTCTGATGTTTGTTTGATTTAGCTGTCTTGCTCCTTTTGGACTTTGGCGGCACACGGCGTTCCTCCAGTCCGTCTTGCCCATTGCCTCCTCCTTCTCTAGCTTTTTTTCTTTCTTTCTCTTTTTCTCCTTCTCTCTTTCTCTTTCTCTCCTCCATGATATACATATACAATGCTTATATATATATATATATATATATATATATATATATATATATATATATATATATATATATATATATATATATATATATATATATATAAACACATGTATACTCACACACATAAATACAACTGTATACTTCTCTCCATTTCCTCTCTCTCTCTCTCTTCCTCTCTCCCTTTCCCTCTTTCACCCCCACAACCTCTCGACCTCCCTCCTTTCATTCACATCCCTACATTTCGAAGAAAGTCCAGACCTGCTGTGCATTCTTGAATCACTCTGCAATGAGGAGCATGTTTCCAGACTTTGCTGAACCACATCTTCCTCTCCCTCTTATTCCTCACACTAAGCACTGCTTCTCCTGTACACTCTCCTCCCCAATCTCCAGTAAAAGTAGAACGGAGGCTGTAAATACGATCAATATAAAACAAACTGCAGAACTTTTTATTTGTTTCCTCCAGCGAGGGGGCGCTCGACTCCGATCACGATCTTTTCACAGAATTTCGTTCGACGTATTAAAATTCTTTCTAGATTTGCCAGTGCTCTTATGCGAACTTCGGGACAGAGGACGAAGTCTATCGATCTATTATCTTGAGGGAGGAGAAGAAAAGGAGTATGGGACGCTAATAAAAGGAGACTTTTCCTCTTCTCCCACTCTTTTTCCTTTGTGGGTGCATATGCACAAATTCCCTCTCATGAACAGAAGCGCTTTCTCTTGCGTTAAAGGAAAAAGTTAGTTTCCGCATCCGGAGCCAGTTTCAAAATTATCTTTTTTTCCCTCCCTCTCGCGATATTCCAGATCTGACAAGGAGAAATCACCGCTGGATTTGATAGGGGGAATTTGACCAAGAATATATCCGTGTCGTGTCCATCATTCCCCTGACGCGCGTCACTGCTAGCGCGGGAACAAATTCGGGTGACATGATGAATGTTGCTGTGATTCTGGTCTTTGTGATGGATTTGTGGCAATAATGTGGTTGTTATGGTAATTATGATTGTGATGAGGTTACAGGATCGTTAGCCTTTTAAGTGACTCTGTGGGCTTACCGAGTTAAGCTGACATACGTGTTTGCCGTGTGTAATTAGAGATTTACCATGATGATTATTCCTTCCACTGACTTGGAAAATCATGAAACACACAGATTTTTTTCCTTCAAGAAAATTCCTTACACCTACTCAAAATAAATCTCCAAAAGAGAGAGAACAAAGCACATTAGAATAGGGTAGAAAACATCAACTGCAAAAGATCACGTTTTGTAGAATTTCGCCGCAGACGGGGAAGCTGAGGGACTCTGATATTGGTTCGAGCGGCGTCTGCACAGCCCGTCCCAAGTGACACGTTCTCCGCAAGCAGCCGTGTGGAGGAGGACAAACAGCCGAGAAGTCTGGCAGCTGGAAGCCTTTTCACTGGTCATTTTGCTTTGAAACGTGGGCGGCTTTTTGTTTTGTTCCTTGGCTGGGATACTAGATCTTAAGAATAGGCCAGAAGGAAATGATGTGTAATGTATTATCTGGTTTCTAATGATAAGAAGGGAATATTAAAACCCCGCTTTACACGCACACACACACATATATATATATACATACATACATACATATATATATGTATATATATGTATATATATGTATATATATCTATATCTATATCTATATCTATATCTATATCTATATCTATATCTATCTATCTATCTATCTATCTTTCTATCTCTCTCTCTCTCTCTCTCTCTCTCTCTCTCTCTCTCTCTCTATCTCTCTCTCTATATATGTATATATATATGTATATATATATATATATATATATATATATATATATATATATATATATATATATATATATATATATATATATATATAAGGTTTGTGGAAAGTAACCAGTCATCTTGAAATTCACTTGATCGTGATTTTTTTCTTTTATTTTTTGAATAAGCAGTCTCCACGCGATCTCACGATGCTAATATATACAAGATATCTAAGCCGGCGTTGGCAACACTGTTCGAAGAAAAATTTGGAAAGGGGGGGAAGGTTGTCTTCGTTCTTTCAGCGTAATCTGGCCTACTAAGACGTGGTCTGATATCATTACACACTTGGTTCATTACTTTTATCACTATCATTTATCATTATTATCATTATTTATGTCACCATCATTATTATTAATAATATTATCACCATCATATCATAGTTACAATTATTTATAGACAATAGATGATTACGAGAATGCGGTCTCATTGTTATTACTCTTATCATTATTATTGTTATTGCTATTTTTATAATTTTTGTTCATTATTATTGTTATAGTAATGACAATAATGATAATGATAATGATAGCAATAATTATTATTACTGCTATTGTTATCATAAGTACTATCATTATTGTAATTATCAATATTATTATTATTATCATTACTATAATCATCTTCATCATCATTATATCGTTATTCTTAATATTATTATTATCATTAATATCATTTTGCTATTCTTAATATCATTATCATCATCATTATGATTATTACTATTATCATTATTATTATAATTATTATCATTATCATTATTATCATCATGATCATGACAATGCTCATCTTTATCATTGCTTTTGTATTGTTATTCTTATTATCATTATTGTTATAATTATTTTCAGTATCATCATCATTATCGTATTGTTATTCTTAATCTGAATAATATCACTATTTTCATTATCATAAACACCATTATTATCATCACTGCTATCATCATTATTATAACAATTACCATTATCATTGTTATTATTATTCTCATTCTCATTATTATTGTTATTCTAACTACTATAACATTCTCATTATTTTTGGTGCAGTGCTATCATTATTATTATCATCATTATCAGTGTTATTATCATTTTTACTATTATCATCTTCATGATCATTATCTTAATCATCAAAATCGTTATCATTATTAGCGTTATCATCCTTATTTTTATTATCGATACTAACATTATTATGAAAATAGTAATACTACTTTTACTACTATTATTGCCCCTACAACTATTACTACAACTATTATTACTACTACTACTGCTCCTAATGATAATTATGATAATGATAATGTTAACAAAGATAATGATATTAATGTTAATAATAATAATAATGGTGATAGTAGTGAAGTTGTAATGATAATAATAATGATAATGGTAGTGGTAATGATAATAATAATAACAATAATAATGATACTGATAATAATAATATTGGCAATGATAATAATCATAATAATAATGATAGTAATAATAATGATAATTATAATAATAACAATTATAATTATTATGATAATGATAATGATTCTGCCACTACTATTACTAGTAATAAGAATAATGGTAATAATAATAATGATGGTAAAAATTATAACAATGATAATGATAAAGTCAGTAATGATAACGGCAATGATTCTAATAATTATGATAATACAAAAAAATATCATAATAATTGTTAGTATTATCATAATGATCATCACCGTCATCACCATTATCATCCTTATCACAATCATTACAACTCGCTTCATGATTATAGTCATTTATCATTACAGTCATAATCTTTATCATGATTGTTATAATTCTTATTTTGACATCTTTGTTATTTTAATCATTATTGTCATCTTCATTACCTTAATCATTTATGTATCTATTGTTCTGTATATTTTTGACGCTGTACAGACGAAACAGGTTTAGATCTTGTGTTGAAGCGATTTGCAAGCCAGGAATAGAAACAGAACAAAGAGGATCCTGGAATTCAACATTGCGAGAATTTTAAAATGCCTTTAGACTCTTTCAATAAATAAAGTTACTGAGTACTTCGAATTTTATTTGTTTGGGCTTCGTGACTTTTTAGAAATAGTCATCTGTGTCTCTTTGTCTGACCGCGTTTTTTTTTTCTTTTTTATTTCTCTCCTTTTTAAATCTAATTTTCGTTGTCGTAATGATGTTCAAAGAGAAAAAAGTTTAAAAAATGCTACACAGTATTTGAGAGAAGAGGAATAGATCTCGCCACAGTAAGGTTTCCGACGTTAAGTTCGCGAGTTGATAAGTTCGCGCGGATGAGGGTCGGATGCTGCGGTAAGCGATCTTTTCAGATTCATCTCGTTCTCTGTAAGTAAAAGCTGGAAAGGCAAATAAAAATCTGGAAATCTGGTGTTTACTTTTTCTTTTTTTAACCTTTGTGTGGCTGTGTTAGTAGGAATAACACAGAGGTAATTTTTACGGTCGCCATTGTCGAGAATTAATGGAGTCCAACTGGACAACATCAACAAGAATCCTGAAATCTACCTTTTATCTCCAACCCTTTTCATCCTTTTTTGACATTGCATTCAGACAATAAATAGCGCAAAGTGAAACAAAAAACAAACAGAAAACGCAATGACAAAAAAACACAAAAAAAACGGGATCCGGCAGAAAATCTTTGCAATAAATATACATATGCATATCTACACGTCAGAAAATCTACGAGAGATTCCCATGTTCTAAAGCCGAACTTGTATGACACATGAGCTGATGCTTTTAAGTAATATCGGATGAAAGTCAATAAAAGCGATGATCCAGCTGTCACACTCTTCACGTCAGAGCTAAGGATGGGGGAAGGGGGGGGGGATAGGAGAGGGAGGAGGAGAAATGGGGGATGGGGATAAATGGAGGGAAGGGAGGGAGATGGAGGGAGGAAGGAGGAGGGAGGGGAAAGGAATGTGTAGAAAGGGGAAGGGAGGGGAAGAGAAGGGGGAGGGAGGGAAAGGGAGGGAAAGGGAGAGGAGAGGAGGGAAGAGGAAGAGGAGAGGGAGGGAAGATAAATGAGGGTTGGGGACAAACGAAGGGAAGAGAGGAAGGAGGGAGAGGAGAAGGAAGGAGAAAAAGGAATACGGACAAATGAAGGGAAGAGAGGGAGAAGACGACAGCAAAGAGACAAAGAGAAGGAAAGAACTGAAAAGAATATGAACAGATTGGCTCACAGAAACCATGCCAGGTCGAGCCCTCCTTGCGCAAAAAGGGAGAGACACCGAGTTCAACGAACTGAGACACCGAGGATTCGAAAAATGAAAAGGTAAAAAGAGAAAGAAAGAGGGAGGGAAAGAAAGAAATAAAGAAAACGAAAAAAAGAGGAACAAAGAAATGAAATACAGGGAACAGTATGGAGTTCGAAGACTGGAAATAAAAAAAATGTAACGGACAATAAAAAGATAAAGAATGGATGAAACAAAAGACAATAAAAACACAAATAAAAAATAAAGCGAAAAGAAATAGGAACAAAGAGGAAGAGAGAGAGAGAGAGAGAGAGAGAGAGAGAGAGAGAGAGAGAGAGAGAGAGAGAGAGAGAGAGAGAGAGAGAGAGACAGAGAGAGAGAGAGAGAGAGAGAGAGAGAGAGAGAGCAAACGGATTCACTGACCGATGCTCCTCATTTTTTTTTCGTAATTCTCATTGTTTCAGCTATCATTTTCGTGTGATACTTGGTATACTCTTCAATGAAAATACCGAACATGACACAGTAATAATAATGTATAGAATATTGCATCGGAAAGCCTAAAATTCACTTAATACTAATGATTGCTGGTGATTCCTGGCTTTGTTTACACGCCTCGGAGTGAGCCCTTCTCTCTCCCTCTCGCAAACTGCCCAAACCATTATTGCGATTGTTATAGGTTGTTAACAGTTGTCATCATCGTTTGGGTGGTTTACACATCATTTTATTCTTATTGTACTTTTTCCTATATTCTGTGCAGCTGTATTTTACCTTTAACCTTTTATAATTTTCCTATACTGCCTGTATTTTGAAATCGTGTTTTAAGTCTGTTCTGAATTTTTAACTATTTTTGTATTTAATTGAATAGTTCTAATTTTATCTCAACTTTGCATATTTTTCTTATAATTTGCGCAGTATTATTGTACCTTTAACGTTTTACACTTCACGTTTATCTTATCTGTACTGCCTGAATCTCGAATTTGATTTAAGTCTGTTATGCACTTAAAACATTTTTTCTTTTGTCTTGATTGAATCATTCTTATTTTATCTTCAACCTTTTGTATTTTGTCATATATTGTAATGTTTTTATGTTTCACTCTTACGGTTACTTGAATATTATTGTAAATTGCAGTTTCACTTCTGCACTTTTGTGGTTATTGTGTTCTTGTGTTTTTTGATCCTGTGTAATATACTTCTTGCCGCAGAGACCCTTTTGTTCGTACATCGATATAGTGAACCCAGCGGGTATAACCTCAACTGGGGTCATTAGATAACCACGAGCCAAATGGCAAGGTGAGGCACACTTTCGTGTCAAAAGTCACTTAGACTTCTTATTAGGGAATAGCTAAGGGTCACGGACAGACTCTTCTTCTGCCACTCAAGCTAGATGTAGGTACACGATAGGTAGATCAACAGAAGCGCTGATTGACCCTGTTAAGAGGACTCGCGCTTCTCCAGCCCCCGTCACTTAGTCACTGCCATTATTATTATTATTATTTTTTGGCACGGTATGGTTTCTCAGAGATACTACGAGCGGAGAATTGACAGCCCTAGCGGAATTGGTGGTGCTCAGTGTGGGGAAAGGAAGCACTACCGAGAACAAAGTGCATAGAGGCACACTGTCAAAATTACTTCCATAGCTGTTGTCTAGGGGATGAAGTGGATTACAACTGTGAGAAGACAGCTGAGCTGAGAGCACTTCAAGGGATCACAAATGTAATGTTTTTTTGCCTAACCCTGAAACCTCCAATGATGACGAACACCTAGAGGACCTGCCAAAGAACGTCCTTGCAGACTTGGTCAGGAACATTAGTAGAGATCTGGCAACAACGAAGAGCCAGTTAAACACATTCAAAAACATAGTTACCAGTCTGCCAGAAAGGAGTGTGATAGTTGAGGTGTTGGAGGTCATTGATATTTTGGTGGACACAAGCCAACACAGCTGCATCAGCGCTCAATTGCCTGCACTGTTCGCTCCTACAAAATAGATGAAGAGTGGGAAAAACAGCTTGAAGAAAGTGATGAAACATATATGGTGGGCAGACCAAACAACAAAAAAGTGCAAACCAAAACATGCACCAACAAAGCCTAGCACAAGCTTAGAAAACAGCCAACCACACCAAGGTCAGCACAAGCACAGGCATCGACTCTTGTGCCACCATCCTGCAAGAAGGGAAAATCAAGAGGGGGTCAGCAAGGGGGCCAGAAGCTAAAAGGAAAATCATTCTACAGCAACTAACATAAAGGAAACTTTGTGACAACCACCAGGGGCTTTGTGTGCTACCGCCAAGGGCATTCTCGAAATGATTGTCCCAGACACAAGGCGTGTGAATACTGAAAGTGTAGATATCACACAGCACAAAGTTGCAGACATCGTATAGCAGACCAGAGAAAGCTGGAACTGATCCAAGCTGTGAAGCAGACCACCCAGGAGAGCTACACAGCTGCACAGTGTGTTCAGTGGCACCAACCAATTGTTGCAAAACAGTAATTTTTGGTACCGCAACACACACAATATCCTACTATGCCAAATCAAGCATTTTACCGTCCTTATCCAATACCCTACAACTATGGTGTCCACCAAGCACAGCAAATTCTACCGCAACCACAGATCCTTTCCTAAAGACATTAAAATAGTGTCTGCAAACATCAGAGGTTTTCATACTAATGTGGGGGAATTAACACATGCGTTTGTCGAACAAAACAAAGCAGACATAATCTTCGTATGTGAAACCCTTCTAGATGACAAAGTATCTAGCAACTATGCCAAGATTCCTGGCTATTCACCTGGGATAAGGAAGGATCGAAACACGTCAGGAGGTGGGATAGCTCTATGCCACAAAGGCATAGTACCAATCCAGGTTATTGACTACCCTGTTCAAGAAAACTTGGAACTTGTGCTGTGGAAAATAATAGATGGAAAAGGCAAGAGTACACTGTGCTGTGAGTGTTATAGACCCCCTTCCCAGGGAACACTAATTATTGAATTTCTAGAAAACCACTTTGATAATATACTATCATACAATGTGAAAGCCTTATAATAATTGTGACTAACTTTCCTGAAGAGTCAGGTGCGCTCCACTGGGTTTCGTGGGCACATCCGACCACATTGCTGTCCTCACAACGATTGTATTCACACATCTCCATGAGGAAAACTACAGCCGCACTTTGTTGGAATGGGAATATGCTGATTGGAAAAAAAAAAAAAAAAATAGAAATGTGACATATATCGTGGAAAGATATTCTCAAAGGCGATGTCAATCAGTAAGTAGAGCAGTTTACATCGACCCTACATGAGTTCCAGGAACAGTGGGTCCCCCATGCTGTCCATATTTCAAGACCCTAAGACCAACCATGGTTTGGACCAAGATGCCGAATGGCATCTGATTAGAAAAAAAACAAAAAAAACAAGGGAAACTAGAGAAGTGCCAATCCTACCTATAACCACACAGGATGGCACTATAGCACTCACTAAGCAAATGGTAGAGGTAAAGGCACAAAACTCTGCCCAGAAAATGACCGTGGTCGAACCCGACAGACCATCCCCAAAGCAGCCAATAATGATATGGAAGAAATTGACCACAATGAAGACAGACAGAAGAGAAAGAATCCTGAAGGGCCTCAGTGAGATAAAAGCAGTAGGTCCAGACGAAATAAGCCCACGCCTACTTAAGAGATGCTCTAAAGAACTTTCAAACCCAGTTGCTCTTCTGTTCAACAACTGTATACAGCAAGGAACATGGCCATCGAAATGGCAGCTAAACAATATTGTTCCAATTCATAAGAAAGGGAATAAATCAGGTCAAGAATTATCGTCCTGTTGCACTGCTCTCTGTTGTCAACAATATTCTTAAAAAGATAATTGGTGTACGTCTCAGAGCATCTTAATAAGCACCTGATGTTTTCCCGCCAGTTCAGATTCAAGAAAAAACACTCAGCTGCTGATCTCCATCTGCTAACATCTGCCTGGAGTAGCGCCCTTGACCGTGGCCAGAGCACTACTATGGTAGCTCTTGATATCGAGGGAGCCTTCGATCGAGTGTGGACCGGCGCCTTGATTGAAAAACTACTAGAGTTGGTGTAGATGGCGCACTTCTCAGTCTGCTTCCTGACTATCTTACCAACAGACACCTAAGTGTTGTCCTGAATGGGGAAAAAAATCATCACAGTACGCAATAAGGGTAGGCGTGCCTCAGGGGAGTGTCCTGGGGCCTCTCTTGTGGAACATATTCATTAATGATCTATTGCATCTGGTTCCTGTTGCGCTAGCTTTTGTGGACGATATAACACTGTTAGTTACTTACAATACCCAGGATGAGGCAGTGACATCAACACTCTTAAACAACGTACTGCAAAAAATCCTAACCTGGAGTGATAGATGGCAGGTGAAGTTTGCGCCCAATAAGACTCATCTCATGGTGATTACCAGAACTCTCCCAACCATCAAACTCCTCTTCGATGTTAAAGCTGTCCAACCCCAAGATGAAACAGAAATACTTCGTGTTTCCTACGATAAAAAGACTCCCTTTCAAGACACACATTAAGAACATCGTCAGGAAAGCATCAAGAAAAAATGCATCCTTGAGGCGGAAGCACTGGAGGAGCCACGCTGCAGGACATGGCACTACCAGAGACAGTTTATTCCTTAATACACTAGGATGTAGAACGCTGTCATCCTAAGTTGTGTTCCTCGACTTCCTGTACATAGTATTCAAAGTTTTAGAACTCTTGAAAATGGAATTTTACCAATTATGTTTTAGTTGCATGTTAATTTTGAACGTATATATTTACCTGCGTATTTATTTGTGTTTTATACTACTGGTTTGGTTTTTAGATAATTTACTTTAAAAGTGTAAATTTTAGCCAATGAATTATGAGACGAAGCAGTCAAAAGCTGTCATATATCGGCACTGTAATTGTATTACTAAATAAAGGTTTAAAAGAAGAGAAAGAGAGAGAGAGAGAGAGAGAGAGAGAGAAAGAAAGAGAGAGAGAGAGAGAGAGAGAGAGAGAGAGAGGGAGAGAGAGAGAGAGAGAGAGAGAGAGAGAGAGAGAGAGAGAGAGAGAGAGAGAGAGAGAGAGAGAGAGAGAAAGAAAATATATACAAAGAAATAATCGAATAAAAATCGAGAACAGAGAAAAGCACGTAAATCCGAGAAGTTACGAAAGAGAATTGGGCAAAATGGAGAGAAAAATCGAGAGAAAGAGCTCACAAAGAAAAAGTAAATGTAAGAAAAACTTCTCGAGCATAAGCTTTAATTTCGCCTCCTAATGAACGGAACATGGAAATGCTAAGATGATTCAAGTAGCTTATTATGGCAATATCTAGGGAAAGCAGAAAAAGGGAGAGAGCAAAGCGGAAAGGGAAAGGAAAGGAAGGAAGAATAAGGAAGGAGGCGATGGAAGGAAGGTAGAGTTACGAAAAAGGGGGAAATGGAATGGGAGGAAGAATAAGGAAGGAAGAAAGGAAATGGAAGGGAAGAA
>NC_091581.1:10994774-10999774 GCF_042767895.1 Penaeus vannamei
CATGATAATAGTAATAATAATGATAATAACAGCAGTGATAATTATGTAAGTGATATCGATAATAATGATAATAATGGTAATAATGATAATAATGATAACAATAACAATGATAATGATAATAATAATGATAAAATGATAATAATATTAATGATAGTGTAATAATAATAATAGTAATAATAATAATAATAATAATAATAACAATAATAATAATAATAATAATAATAATAATAATAATAATAATAATAATGATAATAAAATTATAACAATCATTATGATAATGACAATAATAAAGATATCACTTCTGATAATAATGAGGATAGGAATAATGATAGTGATTATGATGATATTGGCAGCAATAGTAGTAGTGATGATACTACTGCTATTACTATTGATAATAATGATAAAAATGATGATAATAATAATGATGATGATGATAATGATAACGACGATGAAAATAATAATGAAAGAAACAATAATGATAACGATGATAGTAGTAGTAGTAGTAGTAGTAGTAACAGTAGTAGTAGTAGTGGTACAAATGATGATGATGATAATGATCTTTAATGATAGAAATGATTAAAAAATCGTAATAGAAATAATATTGGTAACAATAGAGTAATAATAATGATAATAACAATATGGTAATGATGGTGATAATTATGATAAAAATGACTCTGATAATGACAGTAATTATGATAACAAAAATGACTCTGATAATGATAATAATTATGATACTGATAATGACAATTGCAGTATGAATATGATATTGGTAATGGTAATCATGGCAGGAATAGATTAACAATGTTGATAATGATAACTATAACGATTATATCAGTAATAACACTTTTTTTAAATGATAATCATGACAAAAATAGATTAACAATGATGATGATGATGATGATGAAAATGATGACGACGACGATTATGATATCAGTAATAAAGATTATAATGTAAATATAATACTGATAATAATAACAAGACAACAATAATAATAATGATAATGATAATAATAATAATAATAATGGCATTGTTATTATCATCATTATTATTATCATTATTATGATTATTACTGTTATCATAATCATCATCATCATCATCATCATCACCACCATCATCATCATCAATATTATTAGTCATGACAAGAATAGATTAACAATGATGATAATGATCATAACAATAACATACCAATGATACCAATCATATTAAAAAGTAATGCTGCAAATAGTAAATTTGACATAAACACATCAACATATATAATATTGATGAAAGTGATAATAACAATAATGATATTGATGGCAATTATGATAATGATGATAAAAATAATAATAAAAATAGTAGCAGTAACAGTAGTAAGACTAATACGAATAAGAATAAGAATAAGAATAACAGCAGCAACAATAATGATAACATTTATCATGATAATAAGGATAATAGTAATGCTGTATTAATATCATGATAGTAATAATGATAATAATAGTGATAATGGAAATATTAATAACAATGATAATACTAATAGTAATAACAGCGATAACGATAATAATAATAAAAAATAATGTGATGTTAATAACAATGATTGCATGCGCACGTAGCCCACAAGTGCAGTACAGCAGAACCGTATTTCATTCACCCTTTTCCCTTTAATGAACTAATAAAGCAACATATAAGTAATGGCACCTGTACTCCGTCCCCAGGCTCCGAGAAGGAGGGGAAAGAGGTAATAATATCCAAGAGATAGCGAAACATATCCAATGAAATACGAGAAGCAAGCGAGGCGAGGAGGCGAGTGCCACGCCCTGTCTAAATCATAAAAATCCAATTATCGTGTCCAAATTGATGTAAATAAGACTGGTCTTATATAAAAGTTGCGCTGATAATTCACAGTTCGTTATATATTTTCTGCGTATCCAATATAGTTCAACTTTGGCCCATTGTAACTGTCCTGACACTCGCACTGTTACGTCAAGGTATCAGAATGGTCCTCACTGATTACAATCGCCTCTTACCATGCTAAAATTGGAGTTCATACAGCGTGCTTACGGCCTTCAAAACACGATGTGATCCGTACTTCAAAGTGAAGAAAATACCTAGAGAAGCGCAGGCGGACCATGGTCTCCTGTAAGCAGGCACTTGTCCACAGCAAATGACATACGTACGCAGATTGACGGAAGAAGACCCTGTCGAGGTTTGGGATACCCTCCAGACATGGGCATCTAAGACAAACAGATTTATCGAAAGATCAGTTACGAAAATACATTTATATGAATCACTTTTGTTACATTCATCCATGTAAGACTAGATCAAGAGATCAACAGAAACTTCAATAGACATTGCATTGCTGTTGCAACTGTATTAGTCCTTCTGAGATGAGCTGTCTGCCGAAGATGGGGTAGTGATCATAGCATACTGCATAGTCATGCAATCTTGCTGATCACAAGGGGACAACGCCTCGTGCGAATCCAAGTCATACTTGTGAATACATGGTTCTAAATATAACCTACGCCTGCCTCGGGCGTCCCCCAGGCCTATAAGAGGTCACCCGACCTTGACCCAAGCCTCGCTCGTACTTGCTACGCTCATTACGCTCCCTCCGCGAGGCTGCCCTTGCAGGGGCAGGTCTCGCTCTCACTTATTCGCTCACACTGTCCGCCTGCTGACCGGGCGATCACCGCTCCACGAGTCCGCGCCCTTGCTTGGGCTTGCTGGCCTCGCCCACCAGACCAGGTAATCGTATCGTGTTTATTTCGAAGTGTGCGTTACTCTACCCAAAAAAGTGAACAGCTACATCGGTGCATCATTACTGCCCACCAGTATTCAACCATACAGGAGGTTCCACGTCTCTTACAGTGATAAACGGCAGCAGGATCATAATCCCAGCGTGTTGGACCGCATCCATGAAGAACAACAAGGCTTTAGGAAATGGCATCTTCAAGCCAAAGACTGCATATACTGGATTCCATTCAACACAGATATTAAAGACATGGTCCAGCAGTGTCCCATCTGCCTAGAAACTTCCAGGTCAGAAACATAGGGAACCTTCATACTGCATGACTGGCAATATGTTGGAACAGACCTTTATATTATTGGGGAAAAAAGGACTGTTTGGTTATAACCGACTACTACTTGTGTTCCAGCCTGTACCTATGACAAATACAGCTGTAATTACAGAAAGGGTGAACCTATTTGCTGAGTATGGGCTTCCCGAAAGAGTCTACGGTCTACAGTGACAATGGAAGCCATTACAACTCAGAAGATATTGTATCGTTTGCTTCGAATCAGTAATTTGATCATGTATTAAGCCCCTTCACTACCTTCAATCACCCCCTCAAGGACATCATCGACAAGGCAAAAAGGAGTAATAAGAATCCAGAAATAGCCCTGTTAACTCCATGGACTACAGCACTTGATGTCTGTTGCCAATCCCAGCAGAACCTCTAAATGAAAGGATGATGAAGAGCAATTATAGGAGATGGAACAAGGCTCACAGAAGCAGTATAATGATAGAGATGCAAGGGATCAACAAGCGCTTCTACCAGGCCAAGCTGTCGAGTTCCAGACCACGCAGCTGGAAGATGGATTGCCTGCTGCACTCACCGAGAAATGTCCTGAATCTTGACCCTACATAGATGAGACACAAGCTGAAGGTGTTTTACGAATGAATACATGGCACATTAGATAAACCCCTCAGCCTGAGCATCCACTTCCTGGCGAAAGCCTATAGAAAAGTCTACTGAAACATCAGTTAGAATAAATCTAGATTACACGAACGAAACTCCTACCATAGTGCCACAAGACAAAGGATCATATACGATGTTGATATATAATGTTTAATAGTGTTAAGGAAAGTCCTACTATAATGACCAGTACACTAATCTAATCTAAATCAAGGGGAAGTATGCTCATTATTCCATTTTCAAATTACTGAAAAAGTGATACGTGTTATTCATATTCAAATAAATCATGAAACCTTCCCAGCTGCAATCTTAGATGTGTAGCAAATTATATTTTTGTTACAAGACAGTCTTGAAACATTTCAGTAATTAACTACCATATATCATATTTGATAAGAATTTAGCTATATTTTCCTTTGAAAAAGGGATATACGAACGCTAATAAGACTATTATGATCGCTAATAATATTTTTTTAGTTATAATAAAAGTCATGTAGTCATTTATAAACACTACATGCGCACGTAATTCTTACATAAACAAACAGTCATAGTACACTTTTGAATAAACACGTGTCGTTCAGCTTTGTCCAGGATTTCATTCACTCTTTTTCCTTTAACGGAGGACTAAAGAGACTTAAGACGATAGTGATATTATGATCAAAGTAATAATCATCATAATAATAATGATAATAATAATGATAATATAATAATAATGATAATATAATAATAATGATAATGATAATGATAGTGATAATGATAATGATAATGATAATGATAGTGATAATGATAATGATATTGGTAACAATAATGATAATATTAGTGTTAATGATAATGATTATTGAACAACAATATTGTCAGTGATAAAATGATAACGATAATGATAATACTCATGATAGTAATAAAGTTAATAACGATAAGCAATAATACTAATAATGACAACGATAATTCCTTAACAATAATACTAATAATGATAATAATAATAATGATAACGATAATTATAACAATCATACCAAAATTATGATCATAAAAAATGTAATAGTAATGGTGATATTAAGAGTGATAACAATAATGGTAATAAAAATAGTGATAACAATGATAATACGAAATGATGATGGTGATGATAATAATAACAATAATATAAATTACAATTAATTTAATCTCCATTAGCATCGCTATTATCATTACAACAACAACGACAGTAATCAAAACAATACTAATAATGATCATAATAGTGATAAAACCGATAAAAACAAGATAACAGACACGCGATAACAAAATAAAATAATATCAATAGGAAAGAAAAGGAATGCAAAGGCAACCGAAGATGGCATG
>NC_091581.1:11004774-11009774 GCF_042767895.1 Penaeus vannamei
ATTATCACCATCACAGTAATCATAAATATTTTTTGCTATAATTACTATTATTATCATCATTATCATTATTATTAAAACCATTATCATTTGATTATCATTATTACTATTGTCACCATTAATCATAAATAATGCCATTATCATATTACTGATAATGTTTTATTGTAACTGTTTTCTCACTGTCATTATTGTATCATCATTAATATCATTATCGTTACTATCATCACCAATACAAACACCATTATTGTTATCCATGTAATCTATAACATATTACCATTACCATAACCAAATTTGCGCGACGATATTTTGAGAGGAGGGTTTACATTAGTTCAAACTTCCTTTCATATCGTATTTTTAGCATAATTGTCCGACTGATCACTGTCACAACGTCACCATATTGAACTTTTGTAAGAAAAAAAGGTATTCTCTAATAATGCAATCTATATTCTCTCATTTTCTTCACAATAACGTCACTACAGTGATTTCGTATCCTTTTATATAAACTAGTTTTCTGTGCCTGTTCCTGAGCACCGAAAATATGAATTTCTCTGTCTCTACTGCCTTCAAATCGCTCATCAGCTGCCATCTTCCCTTTTTTATATTATTAAATCAAAATCAGCAGTTGCTTCTACATACTAAACATGCGTCATGTCTTTCAATTTTCAATTCTTCCTCTTCCTCTTACTGATAACAACAAAGGCTCTAACGAATGTTTTCATATACCACTAGGAACTGTTAACTTGGTCTTATACAACTTCTACAATCCTGTTTCTCCTCTAACTTTTGTCAGATGTAACCTGGTTATGTCGCAATTAGCATAGAATACATAATTTAAATAATTTCTTTGATATTTAAGGATTACAATTCCTTTTCATTCCATATCAATAGTGCTACAGTGGTCTTTTTATCTAAAACTTTTTATTGAGCTATTTTTTTCATGATATTCCTATATACTTTTCATCCCTTCTTTCCCCACATAAATAGATTTTCAGTTTCACAAGAAAGTGAAGCCAACACTGTTCACAATAATTCCCGTCGCTCACCAGCTGGGCCTTCCTTGGAATGTATCACCCTTACTCTCTTCAGAATCACAACCGTATTCGCAATCGACAAATTCCTTTCAGATATTTCAACGAAACAGGTTTTCTGTCTTATGCACGTAAATAATGAATCGATTTGGACATGGGTCTTACCGTGAAGTTTGATACTGACCATGAGAAAATAAATGGTCCTCTGTTACTTTATCTTATTCAACTTCCTCATTAGTAACGTCAACAATATATCCCCCCCCCCTCACAAAAAGCAAAGGGGACAGGCTTTGACCTTGAAATAGCTCTCTTCTAACGTATACATGCCCTAAGCTCTATCGTGAATCTTCATCGAGGGCTATGTGTGATTTTCCTACGATCCAGGCCTCATAATACTTGGTGAACCGTAACTGCCTCTCTGTTATCGATCAAGCCGTAACTAAACCGGTATAGGTTTATTTACGATCTTTAAGAACTATTTAGTCAATTTGACATTCCTTTCGCTCCCAAAGTCAACCTAGAAAAAATCCAGTTTTTTCTTCAATGGGGATCTAGGACAGTTTTTATTTGGTTGCTCAGGAGGCCACTGAAGTCGCCTCGAAAATTGAATTGTTCATCCTCGTCATATATTGTTGTGCAATATCTCTTAATTGGGATTTTCTTGGCTATGGAATCCATTCCTCATGTTTTTTTTTCAGTACTAGTAAAACTTTAATATTAGGTTTAAGGCTGATTTGTACTTGATTCAGCAATATTTAATGGAAATGACAACTTGACATTTATGATTCATTTCATAAATTTTTCTTTGTGTGAAAGCCATCATTATGAGAATCTTCCAAGGATCTCGCAAACGACATAGTAATTAAATCCAGTTAGTGCAAAATTCATGTGAAGATAGGCAAATTAAGGTATTTAATTTTGCTGCTTCCAATTCTGGGAAGTTCTCTCTCAGCAATATATTTAGTTCAGGTCTTTAATTTGTCACAGGAACATGAGGTTGTCACAAACAGTAAGGGTATACATGCCAAGGGGTTGCTATCATTATCCCTATGATCTCTATCAGAAAATCAGGAAAAAAAATCGTAGGAAACTACATTTGAAAGTTCCGAAATAAAAGACCGACTAATTTCATACGGAAGAAATACTTTTCCCTTGGCTTACAGTGTCTGCCTTCTAAGAACCCGCGCACTCACTCTGCTGTTATATTAGTCTTAAGCTTCTTCAATAAGGGTAAACAATGGCAGTCCAACGATGTCCACAAATCTCTTGTGGCTACCTTTCAGATATAGCAATATTGCTACATGCCATTCACTTGGAAAATTATTTCTGTCAACCAAGGTTTTATCCATCTGAACTGTTATTCTTTAGTGATTTGCGATTAGTTTCCATAACCAGAAATCCCTACATCGACTCTGAGGTTTTTCAATGAAGAATATTTCTACGTCGCACCTCAACCGCTGAATACTAAAAGTCGTCCTGCAGTTGCGGTGTGGCAACTTCTTGTTCTTGTAACAATTTGCCTGCTGGTTATGTTCCTTTTCCCGTCGCAGATTCCCAGAATCTGCCTTCTCCACTTATAATAACTTTCCTTGCCTTGGCATTAAACTCCTGATAGGTTCACTTTTGATCTATAGAAAACATTCCGTTTGTATATTGTTTGTTATCCTGTAGTCATAGCTAAGCACTTTTGCTTTCTTTGCTTCTTTTCACATCATTTGTTAATAACCAAATATTGAATGTTCAAAAACACCCATTTCCTATCTGTATCCTGTCTTCTAGAGTAAGACAAAAGTTCCTCTTCTTTGTAATATTACCTTTCTAGTCATTATCAAGATGAACGTCGATATTAATTCTTCCCATCCACCATAAACCATTACTCTTTTCTTTTCTCCTTGAAACGACTGCCATTATTTCTGACCTGCGATTGTCCTGATGGGATTCCAGTAATTTCGCATTTTCGTAAGTACTTATTGGCCTCGAAATATTCCAATCCCCTTACTGCGGACTCCGGGCTCTTCGTGCTTCCTCCTTTCCGTCACTCTGGTTTCTTCAAGTCATTATCCTTCTCGTCATCTTCATGGGAAACAGTGGCAAAGGTTCAGTGGCTACGAGACTCATTTCTGCTTTTAAATTACAGTATATTCGGGCTACATTATCTTGTTATAGGACTCATATCTCATTTCATCTTTGCTTGGTCACGTAATACTGGTTCAGCTGTAGCGTACAATGATTATTTACTTACCTTTTTCCTTTTTGCTTTGATGAAGTAATAATCCGCAACAACGACTTTTATTATATCTTTTTATATGTTTGATTCTTGCATTGCATTTCATTACCATCATTAGGTCTTCCGTGAATATACACATTACCCAAGGCTTATTACTTTGGTAAAATCTTCTAGCTTGCTTAAGGAGGATTATTGCAATGAGTTATTCAAAACAGAGATTGCAGACGAATATTTTTCATATTAGTTTTAGTTGACAATACAATCTCATTATTTCCTTTCAAGATCTTCCATTTATATTCAAGACGCATATTGCGAACATAATTGTCCGTGAAATTCCTGCTCTTTTGCTTATAATAGCAATATACATATAAGAACTAGTAATGGAGAAAGGACGTATATATGATGTCAATGATGATCTTGATGACGATGACAATGATGACAGGGCTACGATAACGATGATGATATTATCAGCTGCTGCTACTAATGATGATATTGAAAACATAAATAAGAATAAGAATGATAATTATAATAATAATGATAATCATCTATATTATAATTTAGCTTGTTTCGTCCGTCCGTTAGTAGGTACGCTAATATTTGGCACGTAAAGTTTTTATGTTAAAAGTGCATCATATATTATGATTTATATTCCAGGCATGTGGGTTAGGTAAATTCATTTTGGTGTAAAGTGTAATAGACAATATAGATACTGAAGAATGACACACAAATTTATGAGAAACCTAATCTATCTGTTATCATTATTATTATTGTTATTGTTATTATTATTATTATTATTATTATTATTATTATTATTATTATTATTATTATTATTATTATTATTATTATTATTATTATTATTATTATTATTATCATCATCATAATTATCGTCATTCTTCTTCGAGGCAAGTACACTACACTAACGTATTTTGACTCAGTTTATGCACTTTTTTTACTATTACTTATGCGAGTATCCGACGGGGAGTTTATAATAAGGAAGATCGGAGGGGATGAGGAAAGGAAGAGAGAAACGAAAGGGGAGAGAGAGAGAGAGAAAGGGAAATGGGGAAGGGGGCTGAACGGGGAAGGGGAACGGAAAAGAGCGAAAACGAAGGGACTCACGAAGGAAAAGGTGATGCGTACAGTGAAAGGGAGGAGGAAGAGGGTTTAGAAAAAAGGGGGGTGGGGGAGGAAGGGAAAGGGATAGGAGAGTGAAGGAGGTGGGGGAGCTTTAGGAGGAAGAATAGGGAAGTGGGGGATGGGGAACAGACGTAGTGGTTACATAAGGAGGGGAGGAAGGATTTTAAGGATTTAGGAGTGACAGGAGATAGCAGAGAGGGGCAGGTAGAAGGAAGGGAAAGGGAAAGGGAAAGGGAAAGGGAGAGGGGAAGCGAAAGGTAGGTGTGTGAAGTAGAATTTCCGCTGGTCCTGCTACCGATGGCTCAAAGTTGTCTAGACAAAAAAAAAAGAAAAGAGAGAGAGAGAGAGAGAGAGAGAGAGAGAGAGAGAGAGAGAGAGAGAGAGAGAGAGAGAGAGAGAGAGAGAGAGAGAGAGAGAGAACTGTCTGTGAATTTTCCTTTCGATCCCTTATTTGACACGGTATTGCTAAAAAAAAAACTTTAGCTCCACCCCATTCCCGGGAATCAACAACTGCTTACGGTTATTTTTTTTATCTTATAGATTTTTTTCTACGCCTTTACGCTGTACTGTGGACTTAGAATATTATACGATCTCAACTGATAATGATATAC
>NC_091581.1:11017274-11019774 GCF_042767895.1 Penaeus vannamei
GTCGCCACCATCGAAGTCGGCACTTGCGGCCCCCAGCTCGATGCTGTAGACAACCCTCCCGTAGAACATCGAAGGCGCCTGGTAACACCTCACTTGCTGAAGCTCCCTCCGTCAGGCAAGCAGCGGGTCTATCAGTGGAAGCCTCAGGCCGACCAGGAGCTGGAGAAAAAGAGGCAGAGGGCCATCAAAGCTCACCGCAACAGGGAGAAAGGCAACCAGCGAGAGCTCGACATGCGCGCCGAGATTGCGAGCTTGGACGAGGTCATTGCGGGCCTCCAGGGCGATGTATGCGCACTCAAGCAAAGAATCGCAGTGATAAGCAGGCAACTTTGTGCTTTAACGTCCGAGCAATAAAATTGCACTCTGAAACATTTGCGATCTATCACGGTTTACCCAGTGTCCAAGTTTAGAATACCTATGCCTGGGCACCTACAGCTGTAATACCTTTTGTTATAGAAATTAGTGCCGTAGATAAAATAGAATATTATTGTTAATGTTGTTTATATGTGATATGTTGTTCCTATGACCATAATCATCTTTATAATAGCAATTATTATCATTATGACTGCTGTTATCATTAATAGTATTAATATTGTTTTGTGACTATTAATAGTATAGCTACTATTTTTTTTATCATTATTGCTACTGTTTCTATTACTATAATGACTGTTATGGAGGAGAGAAAGCGAGATAGAAGAATGTGTAAAACTTTGCCAGCAACATCCAGAAGTGAGATACCGCTGTATTTGCTGGGACTTGCATTGCTACCTTAGTGTTTATAAATAATCTGTATTGTTGGACCTTTTAAGGTCTGAGGTACATGTCCAGTTTCCCAAAGGTTCTTGATTAGGGAGTGAAATCGGCATTATATTGCATAACCTCCAAATTTAAAAACTTCAGTAGAAAGACTTGTATTAGCTTGTGATGGACCGTATATCGATTTTATATCCTAATAAATGTTGTAGTAGCCATTGAGCTCAGGAAACTGTTGGATTTCAATTGATTTTTTTTTACACCACCATTTATTCTGTTTTGTTCTGAGTGATCACTGTACTTGACATAGCTGTTGAAATTGTCTCTGTAGAACTGAAGAAGATGATTATTGAGTGAGGTCACATGGGTTCTATTTTCCGGATAATGTCTAAGATCTCAGGCATCATCAAACCAATCTTCATGGCTTCTCCTAGAGTATCCGAATATCTCAGAAGCTGTTGCATAAATTTTATTTGTAAAGGTTTTCCAATCATCAACTATCTGCTCAAGTGAGGGATTTTCAGGATGAAAATAGGGGAGCTAAGAAATGTAAAAAAGGGCCTCATGGAGTTCAGCACGTTTAATTGGGCTGTGAAAAGATCTGTTTAGCTTTTATTTTTTTTATTTTTTGCCTATTTTCGTTTAGGTAGCGAATTTTAAAACTACCTTACTTTCGCACGGATGAATCTGCGATCAGTCCAGCATTCTACTCCCCTAAGGGCTTTGGTGATGACAAAATCTTTGATATCTGTCACGTGTGATAATCTTTTAACCTGTCTGTCACCATTAGACTTTGGGAAATGGAGCCGTCTGTTCCACCAGTTACAACTTATGTTTCTTCTCGTGTGACAGGCATTTATCAAGTTGCCACTTGCAATTCTCCTACCTACCTTCTCCAAATGCATATTCGTACTCATACTGGGTATTTTTAACACAGTACAACTCACCATAAGATATCAAAGGCTCTCCATGATATATTTCAAAATGCTGGGTACCAATCGCAAAATAACCAATACAGTAAAAGAGCTGGCCATCAACCGTGGTAATTCCTGTTATGTCACAGGAGTGCAGTCAGACATGGTTGACCTTAGCGCATGCGGACCAGGAGGACCCACATCCCAGGTGTCCCTCTCAGAAAAATGCGACTTTTAAATCATGGAGGTGACCCATGGAATGTTGGCCGCCACAAGAAGCAGCACATCACATCAGACTCCTCTGTGTCCCAGCCCTACAGCAAGCCATCAACTCTAAGTTTACATGTGACGATGAATGAAGTGGAAAAAAAAAAAAAAAAATACGTAGGACGCCATAAGAAGACTAGTGCTCCACACCCCCAACCAGGAAGTGCAGAAGTCGGAATTTTTTAGTGCATGCGAAGGACAGGAAGAGGGGGTCGGTGATTTCTTCACAAGGTGTGTGCAAAGTGGTACTGACTGCGGGTTTCAATGCCTCAAGTGAAGTGCCAATATCACAATATTTGCTGCTATCAAAGCTTACAGTAGCTTCAAGTGATGCATTGAAACAGTAAGTATACCAAATATGTGACACAAAAAACACTGTTGACGCCCTTAAGGTTATGTGTTGCTCATACGTGGTGGCCCGCAAAGATACCACAAGCAGTAGCTCATGGCGAGAGGTTAGGATAGCCACATCTCGATGTTGCCGAGAAACTGTGGCATGACACACGCCCCTCACAAGACTATGCCCGGCCAGGGATGCAACCTACCATAATTGCAGAAAGCAAGGT
>NC_091581.1:11049774-11104774 GCF_042767895.1 Penaeus vannamei
AGTGACACTGATGGTCGTCGTAGGACATGTCGATGTTATCTCGGTTACTCACTGTAGACGTCGTGTTCCAGTCTATAGCATGAACGCCTCAAATTGCATGTGTTTCGTGCAGACTTCTAACTATGTTCGTTTCTTGGCCGTAGTCGTCGCCTGTGAACATGGATCTCTCTTTGTCAAGGTTCAAGTAATTCCACTCCATGTTGATGAGGAGATAAAGATTGGGAAAAGGCTCCAGCGATTTCTTTTCTCAAGAGATACGTATAGAAGGACCGTCGTTGCTCTTGTTAGGGAAACTACTGTCACTGCTGTAATCTGCTGATAATTTCATAGCGTTGGATTCGTATTGCACAGCTGTCACATGTCGTACGATTGTTGGAAATACGTATTTCTTTACGAATTATACTTATCAGTAGATAACTTAGGTAAAACTATAATATGAACGAAGAACATTTTAACACTAGTTACACCGTGCTGAAATACAAAACAGGAAATAACGTAAAAATATTCGAGAAGTTAATAGCTGAATTTTATTGGTGATCCACAGAGAAGAAAAACACATCTTTTTATTTTAGGTGAAATACATAGACTTTGGCACCATATGATGAAATAAATGAATAATCGATATTAAGAAGATTAGTTTTGACGACATCCGCCCTGGTGTCGCCACCTCGCATTAAATTCAAGTTTCATGATAAGCGCGAGATGCCTTGATGACGTCACAGAAGCACTCCATCTCCTCACTTCCCTCGTAATGAAGCCTCTACAATTTTATCTTTTTTAATTTTTTTGTCTAGACATTTCTTTCTCTCGTCCATTATATCATTCAGTCTCTCATTTACTCATTCATACATTCTCGTTCTTGCTTTTCCTTTCCCGTTCATTCACAAATATTTTCTCCTTTCTGTACGCTCTCTGTCCCCTTTCTACTTCTTTCCACTCATTCATCTATCCATTCATTTGGTATTTTTCACATTTTCTGTTTGTCGAATCGTGGATAGTACTAGCTTCCCTGTTCACTGCTGGATTATTATTTTCGTTTGTTTAAGCTGACTGAATTCCACTTTCAACTTCTTACATAGTTGTCCGTAAGACGAATCCGGTGCGAAAACCGTGCAAATGAGAGAAACTATAACTCTATCCTGAGTCAGATACCATTGGAACATCTGCCGTGGCAATCATGAAAATACAATATAAAAACAGTAATGATAATAATAGTAATAACATTATCATTAACAACAGTGATAATGATCATTGTAGTAATGATTATGATGTTGATGATGGTTGCCATTATCATAACAGTAGCAATAATATCAATTTTTGTATTAATGACAAATATCAAAATTGAATGACTGTGATGGACTAGATTTAATGTTAATTATTGTGATGGACTAGATTTAATGTTAATTATTATGAATACAATTTTCATATTTGCTGTGGCATCCCTTAAAATTTTACTATGTATTCATTTAATTATACAATCTTTCAGTATTATTCATAATCACAAATAATTATCACGATGTTTTACGTATAGTACTTTTTTTTTATAAACATTTTCATATTTCATATTCATATCGATATCATAATCGTGATGAATTAGTTTCTGTTGTTAGTAGTACCCCTTCCTTGTGATGCTATTATCAACACTTATTATAACCATTACCATCATTGTTTATTATTTTCATGATCATTATAACCACTATCTCGTTCTAATTACCTTTGCAATTCCCAAAACTAATCTTTTGGAATGGATCAAAATCTGGATGGTAACGCCTCATTTTGAAAGAGAATTCCTCGTGGAGATAGATTCAGCATCGTAGTAAAAAATAGGGTATGCTATATCATAAAATGCTTTTGTATGCTAATGAAGGTCAGTAAAAATTAAGAATACTTCTATGTTTATTACAGTTTTTGGAATAATTCTACACATTCCAGTATACACACTTAAGACACACACGTTTGTATATATATGTACATACCCCCCCCCCATGCAAATATATGTATACGTACACACTTATATATGTATATAATAAGGAATATGTAATGAATAAATGTACAATGAAGTTGAATATATAATTATGTATGGAGTTAAATTTTGATGATTCCTTGGGCATTTATGCATATTATGGTGAAAAAGATGTAGATATGCTATGAAAACTATTGGTTTGCACTCTGTAGATGCAGTTCGTATTCCAGCCACTCGTTGGTCGCCTCCTGCCTCTCCTTCATCTGCTTGAGGAAGGCAATCTGACGTCGCTCTTTCTTTGTGTCCGCTTCCATTTGCTTCATCTCATTCGCCTTCTTCACTCTGTTCATATGCGCTCTGGAGGCATTGCGGATTCGTTGGTTTTCGTCAGGGCAGTTACCCAACCTTCGTGCGTACATCCTTTCCTTGCTTTTACTTCTTGTAGGCACACTGTTCACGATCCCTTCGTTCCCAGCCGAGGTGACACCATCCTGAGTCAAGCGTTGGCCATCATTGACAGTGACATAGGCGCCACCACCAGCCGAGCTGATGAGGTAGTGACACTGATGGTCGTCGTAGGACATGTCGATGTTATCTCGGTTACTCACTGTAGTCGTCGTGTTCCAGTCTATAGCATGAACGCCTCCAGTTGCCTGTGTTTCGTGAAGACTTCTAACCATGTTCGTTTCTTCGTTGTAATCTGTGCACATATTTTGCGTATCCTGAACCTTTTCAAAGATATCTTGGTTGGTGTTACATCCGAACAGGGATCTTTGTTCACTTATTTCTCCGAACATGTCTTTTTGTGCTTCTTGACCACTACCGTAAAAGGACAAATCTTGGCCGTAGTCATCGCCTGTGAACATGGGTCTCTCATCATCAAGGTTCAAGTAATTCCACTCCATGTTGATGAGGAGATAAAGATTGGGAAAATGCTCTAGCGATTTCTTTTCTCAAGAGATATAATTATGGAAGGACCGTTGTTCCTATTGTTAGGTAAGCTACTGTCTCAGCTGGAAACTGCTGGTAATTTTTTTAGCGTTGGATTCGTATTGCACAGCTGTCCCATGTCGTACGTGTGTTGAAAATACGCATTTCTTTACGAAATATTCGTTTCAGCAGATACCATACTGTGAACGTAGAACGTTTATAACACTAATTACGCCGTGCTGAAATTTAGCAATCATTTTATGGTAAACTATAAACTTATCATTTAATGAAGTAATCAATAATTAAACTCAATGCAATTAGTTTTGACAATAATCTACATTATATTTTCTTATTCACTCTACACCTTTATCTTGTTTCCTTCTTTCTCCCTCGATTAAATTTCACTTGCCTTCCTCACGCTCTCTATTGTTTATCTTTCCTTCTCTCATTTAATCCTTTATTTGCTCTCTTTCCATCTATCCTCCTCAGTCTGGTCGAACGGTAGGTATCATTAACTTCTCTGTTCATTGCTGGATTATCGGAATCTTATGCTTCAGACCGAAGGAATTCCTCTCATACTTGCTGTATCTTACCCTCTTCTAGCAAAGCGGTGCCAATATCCATAAAACAAATTTTGTTTCAGACGTTAACGAAGCATCGGTCGATTTTCTAATGTGACGTCATCAAGGCTTCCGGGGTTTTACTGGGATTCACAAATGGCTCTGCGGTCGGGCGCACTTAAGGGCGATTTTCAATAAACTTCACGATTGATTTTCTACAAAATCTTAGGGTCATTTTCGTCAAACCACGTTTGGTATTGAATAGATTTGTTGTGCATTGTGAAGTGATATAAAGGCCAGCGTTTCAGAAAACAGAAATTGGATTAGTTATAATTTTTTACAGACATTTAAACGAGACATTCCCTTCAATTTTCAACAATTAAGATTAAAATCCGAAGGGCATTATGATTTGAAGATTCTGTCCACTTCTAATGCTTCCAATTATGAGCGGCCTTGACACTGGTGTTTATACTAAGTTGCAAAATGTCGTTTTTTTTCCCAAAATGCTTCCTGAAGTTATGTGAAAAAGAATGGATAACTATGGTGAAAATCCTGTTGTGATTTCCGATCATTATGAAGGGGAGAATAAATGCAAGAGATTATATGTATATATAGACACACAGGGGATGGTATATATATATATATATATATATATATATATATATATATATATATATATATATATATATATATATATATATATATAGACACATAGGGCGTGGTATACACACACACACACACACACACACACACACACACACACACACACACACACACACACACACACACACATATATATATATATATATATATATATATATATATAGAGAGAGAGAGAGAGAGAGAGAGAGAGAGAGAGAGATTGATAGATAGATAGATAGTTAGAGAAATAGGGCGTGGTAGCCGAGTGGTCGGAGCATCAGACTTTGGATTCGTCAACAGATCTAGGTTCGAGGGTTCAGGCCCCCAACGGGCGCGTTGTTCCCTTAGGAAAGGAACTTTACTTTGATAGCCTACTGTAAAAGCCGCCCGGGGGCAAGCCAGCCTGTGTGGGTGCCGGTTCCATACCCGGATAACTAGTGAGGGTTTGTGTCAGGAAGGGCACCCGACTGTAGAAACCCTTGCCAAAACCAATATGCAATGAGCCGTAATAGAGCGGGTCATCCATAATGTCGGCCCCATATAGAAATGGAAGTATATAGACACATATATGTAATATATGTATATATATATATATATATATATATATATATATATATATATATATATATATATAATAAAATGCACATGTGTATTCATATATATAACATATGTATATATGTAATATAATACCTAAGTAAATATGATAAATACAAAATCGAAGCAAAAGGATGGAGCTGACGAATCGAAATTAGTCTCAGAGTTTATGTCGTTTTCACGTCGAAATTATGATTTTTATATCAAAAGTGACAATAATAGTTATTACTTTTATATCATCAGTGATCAAATGTCACTAATGTATTTCTGCTTACATAGATTATCATTATCACTAGTGTAATAGTGTAATTATTATCATCAGAATTATGATTCATTTATTATTGTTGTCATTACATTATGGATATCATAATCATTATCATAGCGTTTTTATCTTACTAATGTCACTATTGTCAGCACTACTGTTTTCAGTATATAGATTTTTTTCATATTGATTATACTGATTATTATCATTGATGATTTTACTCATATTCATGGTAATACTATTTTCATTCCCTCTGCTTTTAATAGTTTCGCTATCTTCCCAAGTGAATACTAGAAAGTTCATATTCATTCCGTTTAACAGGAGTAGCCTATAGATAGGATTTTTTTTTAACGATTTTTAGGGAGATAGATTCAGGCATCTCATCAGAATAATGAGTAGGGAAACAGACTGTTTTTACATTAATGTTTTTACATTTATTCCGTAGATGTAGTTCGTATTCCAGCCACTCGTTGGTCGCCTCCTGCCTCTCCTTCATCTGCTTGAGAAAGGCAATCTGACGTCGCACCTTCGCTGTGTCCGCTTCCATTTGCTTCATCTCATTCGCCTTCTTCACTCTGTTCATATGCGCTCTGGAGGCATTGCGGATTCGTTGGTTTTCGTCAGGGCAGTTACCCAACCTTCGTGCGTACATCCTCTCCTTGCTTTTACTTCTTGTAGGCACACTGTTCACGATTCCTTCGTTCCCAGCCGAGGTGACACTATCCTGAGTCAAGCGTTGGTCATCACTGACAGTGACATAGGCGCCACCACCAGCCGAGCTGATGAGGTAGTGACACTGATGGTCGTCGTAGGACATGTCGATGTTATCTCGGTTACTCACTGTAGAAGTCATGCTCCAGACTATATAACATGAAAGCCTTGTGTTTCGTAGACTTCTAATCACTTTCGTCTCTTCACTGTAATCTGTTAGTTTTTCTGTATCCTGGGCCTTTTCAAAGATAATATCTTGGCCGGAGACCCATCCGAACATGGATCTTTCTTCACTTATTTCTCCGAACATGCTTCTTGACCACTACAGTAAAAGGACAAATCTTGGCTCTAGCTGCCGCCTGTGAACAATGATCATCACTATCTTTGTCAGAAACCCGTTGCGTCGAATGGCCAATTCCAGCGTTTTGTCTGCTGCCATCGCCATGGTTCAAGTAATTTCATACAGTGAACGAATGTTTATAATTAGTCCTATCGTGCTGAAATACAGTACAGAAAGTAACGTTAACGCAAGTCTTGATGTCACAGAAACATCCCATCATAGGCCCGTAAGAAACCTACAATATGAATTATTTTTGAGTTAGTACATCACATTTATTCACTTTTTATATTTGTCGTTGATATAAGAATCAATATAATTGTTGCCATCTTCACCAACACCATAATCATTACTATAACTATATATATTGCCGTTATCGTTATCATTATCATTAATGTTTTCATTGATGTATTTTTATCATTACGACGACAAATGTTCTATTTGGGTCTGACTCAGAATATAATTTTTCTGCATAGTTTTCGCACCAAATTTGTCTTACGGACAATAATGCTAAAAGCTGAAAGTGGAAGTTAGTCACTTTAAGCAAACAAACAAGAATAATAATCCAGCAGTGAACAGAAAAGCTAGTCATGCCCACGATCGACCACACAGAAGATGGGAGAGTAAATGGATGAATAAAAGAATGAGGGGAAGGAATCAAAAAGAGGATAGGGAAAGCGTGGAGAACGAATTAGAAAGAATATCTGTGAATGAAAGGGAAAGAAAAAGCAGGAACAAGACTGGATGAGTTACTAGATGGGAGAGGGAGAATTAATGGACGAGAGAGAGAGAGAGAGAGAGAGAGAGAGAGAGAGAGAGAGAGAGAGAGAGAGAGAGAGAGAGAGAGAGAGAGAGAGAGAGAGAGAGAGAGGAAAAAAAAAAAAAAAAAAAAAAAAAGCTCCAGACGGGTCGAAGGAGATGGAGTGCTTCAGTGACGTCATCAAGGCGTCTCGCGCTTTACATGAAACTTGAATTTAATGCGAGGCGGCGACACGTACAAGGCGGGTGTCGTAAAAGCTTATCGTATTAACTTCACTTATTCGTTCAGTTCATCATATGAAGCCAAAGTTTATTCCTTATACCAAAATGTATGATAGAGGGATGATTTTTTTTCTTTTTCTTTACATCACTTTTGAAATTCAGGTTTGAACTCCTCGAATACGTTTACGTTACTTCCTGCTCTGTATTTCAGCGCGGTGAAACTAGTGTTGTAAACGTTCATTGTTCACACTTAAGATTTTACCGAGGTATCTACCGAAACGAATAATAAATACGTATTTTCAGCAAGCGTACGACATGCGTCAGAAACGCAATACGAATTTAACGCTATAAATTCACCAGCAGTTTACAGCCGAGACAGTAGCTTACCTAACAAGAGCAACGGCGGTCCTTCTACACGTATATCTCTTGAGAAAAGAAATCGCTAAAGCCTTTTCCCAATCTTTATCTCCTAATCAACATGGAGTGGAATTACTTGGACCATGGCGATGATAATAGCCAGAGCGCTGGAATTCGCCATTCGACACAAGTTTTTGAGAAATACAGTGATGAGAGACCTATGTTCACAGGCGACGACTACGGCCAAGATTTGTCCTTTTACGGTAGTGGTCAAGAAGCACAAAAAGACATGTTCGGAAGAGAAATAAGTGAAGAAAGATCCATATTTGGATTGACCTTCGACCAAGATATTCTCTTTGAAAAGGAACAGGATACACATATGTTCCCAGATTACTGTGAAGAAACGAACGAGGTTAGAAGTCTTCATGAAACTCATGCAACTGGAGGCGTTCATGCTATAGACTGGAACACGTCTACAGTGAGTAACCGAGATAACATCGACATGTCCTACGACGACCATCAGTGTCACTACCTCATCAGCTCGGCTGGTGGTGGCGCCTATGTCACTGTCAATGATGGCCAACGCTTGACTCAGGATGGTGTCACCTCGGCTGGGAACGAAGGAATCGTGAACAGTGTGCCTACAAGAAGTAAAAGCAAGGAAAGGATGTACGCACGAAGGTTGGGTAACTGCCCTGACGAAAACCAACGAATCCGCAATGCCTCCAGAGCGCATATGAACAGAGTGAAGAAGGCGAATGAGATGAAGCAAATGGAAGCGGACACAGCGAAGGTGCGACGGCAGATTGCCTTCCTCAAGCAGATGAAGGAGAGGCAGGAGGCGACCAACGAGTGGCTGGAATACGAACTGCATCTAAGGAGTGCAAACAAATAATTTTCTAAATAGACCTACATCTTTTTCACTATATTGTGCATAAATATACCCTGTGAATCATCAAAATTAACCTCCATACATCATTATATATTTAACTTCATTGTACATTATTTATTTCATATACTTAATTATATACATATATAAGTGTGTGCGTCTGTGAGAGCGAATGTGTGGTTGCACGCAGAAACTGATGTATGTAAATGCTGTGAACAGATTTATTCTAAAAACTGTAATAAACATATAAAAGTTTCCTTTAATTTCTCTAACCGTCAATAACATACAAAAGGGTTATTTGATTGATCTTACTCTGATTTACTACAATGCTGAATCTATGTCCATGAGAAATTCGCTTTCAAAATGAGGCGTTACCATCCACATTTTGATCAACTCCAAAAGATGAAACGAATATCAATTTTCTGGATTCGTTTTTGGAATTGCATGACTAATAAAGATAGTAACAGTGATAATTAAAAGAATGAACAATGAAGATAATGGTTATATCACGTGTTGATGATAACAGCATCACAAAGAAGGGGTACTACTGACAACAGAAACAGTAACTCATCACGATTGTGATATCGATATCTTAAATATGAAATCAGTTTGTAAAGATAATAATACTATTCTTGAATCATGTTAGAAATGAAAAGCGGTTATCAACACTGAAATAAAGATTGCATGAGATTATATGAATAAGAGATAAAGAAGAACGATGAAGAATAATATCAAGTATGAAAACTGTATTCGTAATAAGTAAACATCAGATCCATTCCCTCGCAGTCAATCACCTTTTATATTTGTCGTTGATATAAAGATCATTATTATTGTTGTCACTACTACCATAAGAATGACAGTTACCTTCACCAACATCATGATCATTACTGCAAGGAAATAGATTTCCGTTATTATCATCATCATCACGGTAATGTTAACATGTTCATATTATTATTATTGTTAATGTTATCATTGATGTTAATCTTTCTCGGTACTGTTATTGCTGTTCCTTTTATTATCAGAATTAATTTCATGATTACCACGGCAGATGATTGCCCGATGCTGCATCTGTGTCTGACACGGAACATAGTTATAGTTTCTCTGATTTGCACAGTTTTCGCACCAATTTTGCCTTACGGACAGTGATGCAAGAAGTTGAAGGTGGAATTCAGTTTAAGAAAACGAAAATAATAATTCAGCAGTGAACAGGGAAGCTAGTAATATCTACGATTCGACCAAACAGAAAATGGGAAAGAGAGCAAATGAATGAATAAATGGATGAAGGGAAGGAAACAAAACGGGGAAAGAGAGAGCGTGAAGAACGAATAAGAAGGAATATTTGTGAATAAAAGAGAAAGAAAGCGCATGAATGGGAATGGATGAAGGACTAGATGAATGATTAAAATAGTGGAGGTAAAAAAAGTCTAGATAAAGAAAAGAAAAAGAAAGAAAGAAAAACAAACATATAGAAGCTTGCTTAAGAGGGAAGCTCAAGACGAGTCGAAGGATATAGAGTGCTTCTGTGACGTCATCAAGGCGTCTCGCGCTTTACATGAAACTTGAATTTAATGCGAGGCGGCGACACGTACAAGGCGGGTGTCGTAAAAGCTTATCGTATTAACTTCACTTATTCGTTCAGTTCATCATATGAAGCCAAAGTTTATTCCTTTTACCAAAATGTATGATTGAGGGATGATTTTTTTTTCTTTTTCTTTACATCACTTTTGAAATTCAGGTTTTAACTCCTCGAATACGTTTACGTTACTTCCTGTTCTGTATTTCAGCGCGGTGAAACTAGTGTTGTAAACGTTCATTGTTCACACTTAAGATTTTACCGAGGTATCTACCGAAACGAATAATAAATACGTATTTTCAGCAAGCGTACGACATGCGTCAGAAACGCAATACGAATTTAACGCTATAAATTCACCAGCAGTTTACAGCCGAGACAGTAGCTTACCTAACAAGAGCAACGGCGGTCCTTCTACACGTATATCTCTTGAGAAAAGAAATCGCTAAAGCCTTTTCCCAATCTTTATCTCCTAATCAACATGGAGTGGAATTACTTGGACCATGGCGATGATAATAGCCAGAGCGCTGGAATTCGCCATTCGACACAAGTTTTTGAGAAATACAGTGATGAGAAACCTATGTTCACAGGCGACGACTACGGCCAAGATTTGTCCTTTTACGGTAGTGGTCAAGAAGCTCAAAAAGACATGTTCGGAAGAGAAATAAGTGAAGAAAGATCCATGTTTGGGTTGACCTTCGACCAAGATATTCTCTTTGAAAAGGAACAGGATACACATATGTTCACAAATTACAGTGAAGAAACGAACGTAGTTACAAGTCTTCATGAAACTCATGCAACTGGAGGCGTTCATGCTATAGACTGGATCACGACGTCTACAGTGAGTAACCGAGATAACATCGACATGTCCTACGACGACCATCAGTGTCACTACCTCATCAGCTCGGCTGGTGGTGGCGCCTATGTCACTGTCAATGATGGCCAACGCTTGACTCAGGATGGTGTCACCTCGGCTGGGAACGAAGGAATCGTGAACAGTGTGCCTACAAGAAGTAAAAGCAAGGAAAGGATGTACGCACGAAGGTTGGGTAACTGCCCTGACGAAAACCAACGAATCCGCAATGCCTCCAGAGCGCATATGAACAGAGTGAAGAAGGCGAATGAGATGAAGCAAATGGAAGCGGACACAACGAAAGAGCGACGTCAGATTGCCTTTCTCAAGCAGATGAAGGAGAGGCAGGAGGCGACCAACGAGTGGCTGGAATACGAACTGCATCTACGGAGTGAAAGCCAATAATTCTCAGAACATCTACATCTTTTTCACTCTACTATGCATAAATATGTCCGAAGAATCCTCAAAATTACCCTCCATACATAATTATATATGTAACTTCATTGTGCATTTATTTATTACATATGCTTAATTATATACATATAAAAGTGTGTGTGTCTGTGAGAGCGAATCTGTTTACACGCATATATATGTGTGTGTGTGCATATACACTTATACAAACGTGTGTGTGTGCTGGAATGTGTAAGTTCTGTGAAGATTTATTCTAAAAATTGTAATAAACATACAAAAGTCTTCTTTAATTTTTCTAGCCGTCATTAACATGTAAAAGTGTTATCTAATATTTCTTACCACGATTTTTACTACAATGATGAATCAATGTCAATAAAGAATTCGCTTTCAAAATGTGGCGTTACCATCCAAATTTTGATTAACTCCAAAAGATGAAACGAATATCAATTTTCTCGATTCGCTTTGGGAATTACAATACTAATAAAACTAGGGACATTGATAATAATAATGAAAAGAATGAACAGTGATAATAATGGTTATAACAAGTGTTAATGATAATAGCATCAGAAAGAAGGGGTACTGTCGTACTGAAAACGAATCGACATGAAAAACAATGAACGCTAAGAGATTGTGGGACCACCCTGCAGCGGAGTGCCTTGGGGGGGGGGGGGGTCGATACCACCTAGACACGAGGGGAGACGGATCGCAGATTTACTGTGCGATGGACTCTAAGCTTATCTTTTGGTAAGGGCTTGTACATTATTAGTGATTCTCGTGACTCTGCGAACCGACGACTGTAGTGTCTCGGCGAGCAGGTGCGATATCTCATTGCGTTTAGTTTACTGACTTACATATATTTGATTTGAATATTTGTTCGTAAATCAGAATAATTTAACTGTTTATATAATTCATTTTATTATTATGTGAATGGTTTATAAATTTCTCTCTTCTCTAACGAAGAGGGAGTGGCGGCAGTGCAATCAGACAGGGAAACATGAAATGAGAGAATTTCAAGTAGACTCTTATAGCTAAATTATACTTTTATTTCTAAATTAATAAGCAATTTAGAGCGTAGCTATACGGTAGTGGCGGCAGCTGTGATTTTCCGGTTGCTTGTGCTTGGTCTTCCTACTGTTTTTAAGGGATTGGGATGTATATCAGTATTATGCATTTTATTGTATAATATAATCTCCATTCTTTTACAGGTAAAGATTTTAAAATCTCGTTGGTGTTTGATCTGTCGCAGTTGTGAGATTATAATACATACATTATAATTTTCTTTATTATATGATCTACGTACATATATTTTTCACGATTTTGTTATATATTTTATATTTGCAAAGCTAATCTCATTTGTTTCACCGTTTTAACATTATTTCCGTGTTTCTTCACACATCAGCATTATCTCAGGGTCGGGTATACGAGGGAGGCTTGTGGGGTTGCAGGTGGGGGGCGACGGGTGACGGGCGGACGAGTGACGAGCGAGACGGGCGCGCGGGACGAGTGACGAGCGAGACGGGCGCGCGGGACGGGTGACGAGCGAGACGGGCGCGCGGGACGAGTGACGAGCGAGACGGGCGCGCGGGACGAGTGACGAGCGAGACGGGCGCGCGGGACGGGTGACGAGCGAGACGGGCGCGCGGGACGGGTGACGAGCGAGACGGGTGACGAGCGAGACGGGCGCGCGGGACGGGTGACGAGCGAGACGGGCGCGCGGGACGGGTGACGAGCGAGACGGGCGCGCGGGACGGGTGACGAGCGAGACGGGTGACGAGCGAGACGGGCGCGCGGGACGGGTGACGAGCGAGACGGGTGACGAGCGAGACGGGCGCGCGGGACGGGTGACGAGCGAGACGGGCGCGCGGGACGGGTGACGAGCGAGACGGGCGCGCGGGACGGGTGACGAGCGAGACGGGCGCGCGGGACGGGTGACGAGCGAGACGGGCGCGCGGGACGAGTGACGAGCGAGACGGGCGCGCGGGACGGGTGACGAGCGAGACGGGTGACGAGTGAGACGGGCGCGCGGGACGGGTGACGAGCGAGACGGGTGACGAGCGAGACGGGCGCGCTGGACGAGTGACGAGCGAGACGGGCGCGCGAGACGGGTGACGAGCGAGACGGGTGACGAGCGAGACGGGCGCGCGGGACGGGTGACGAGCGAGACGGGTGACGAGCGAGACGGGCGCGCAGGACGAGTGACGAGCGAGACGGGTGACGAGTGAGACGGGCGCGCGGGACGGGTGACGAGCGAGACGGGTGACGAGCGAGACGGGTGACGAGCGAGACGGGCGCGCGGGACGGGTGACAAGCGAGACGGGCGCGCGGGACGGGTGACAAGCGAGACGGGCGCGCGGGACGGGTGACGAGCGAGACGGGCACGCGGGACGGGTGACGAGCGAGACGGGTGACGAGTGAGACGGGCGCGCGGGACGGGTGACGAGCGAGACGGGTGACGAGCGAGACGGGCGCGCGGGACGGGTGACGAGCGAGACGGGCGCGCGGGACGGGTGACAAGCGAGAGGGGCGCGCGGGACGGGTGACAAGCGAGACGGGCGCGCGGGACGAGTGACGAGCGAGACGGGTGACAAGCGAGACGGGCGCGCGGGACGGGTGACGAGCGAGACGGGCGCGCGGGACGGGTGACGAGCGAGACGGGTGACGAGTGAGACGGGCGCGCGGGACGGGTGACGAGCGAGACGGGTGACGAGCGAGACGGGCGCGCGGGACGGGTGACGAGTGAGACGGGCGCCCGGGACGAGTGACGAGCGAGACGGGTGACGAGTGAGACGGGCGCGTGGGACGGGTGACGAGCGAGACGGGTGACGAGCGAGACGGGTGACGAGCGAGACGGGCGCGCGGGACGGGTGACGAGCGAGACGGGCGCGCGGGACGGGTGACAAGCGAGACGGGCGCGCGGGACGGGTGACGAGCGAGACGGGCGCGCGGGACGGGTGACGAGCGAGACGGGTGACGAGTGAGACGGGCGCGCGGGACGGGTGACGAGCGAGACGGGTGACGAGCGAGACGGGCGCGCGGGACGGGTGACGAGCGAGACGGGCGCGCGGGACGGGTGACAAGCGAGAGGGGCGCGCGGGACGGGTGACAAGCGAGACGGGCGCGCGGGACGAGTGACGAGCGAGACGGGTGACAAGCGAGACGGGCGCGCGGGACGGGTGACGAGCGAGACGGGCGCGCGGGACGGGTGACGAGCGAGACGGGTGACGAGTGAGACGGGCGCGCAGGACGGGTGACGAGCGAGACGGGTGACGAGCGAGACGGGCGCGCGGGACGGGTGACGAGCGAGACGGGCGCGCGGGACGGGTGACAAGCGAGAGGGGCGCGTGGGACGGGTGACGAGTGAGACGGGCGCGCGGGACGGGTGACGAGCGAGACGGGTGACGAGCGAGACGGGCGCGCGGGACGGGTGACGAGTGAGACGGGCGCGCGGGACGGGTGACGAGCGAGACGGGCGCGCGGGACGGGTGACGAGCGAGACGGGTGACGAGCGAGACGGGCGCGCGCGCGGGACGAGTGACGAGCGAGACGGGTGACGAGTGAGACGGGCGCGCGGGACGGGTGACGAGCGAGACGGGTGACGAGCGAGACGGGCGCGCGGGACGAGTGACAAGCGAGACGGGTGACGAGCGAGACGGGCGCGCGCGCGGGACGAGTGACGAGCGAGATGGGTGACGAGTGAGACGGGCGCGCGGGACGAGTAACGAGCGAGACGGGCGCGCGGGACGGGTGACGAGCGAGACGGGCGCGCGGGACGAGTGACGAGCGAGACGGGCGCGCGGGACGAGTGACGAGCGAGACGGGTGATGAGCGAGACGGGCGCGCGGGACGGGTGACGAGCGAGACGGGCGCTCGGGACGAGTGACGAACGAGACGGGTGACGAGCGAGACGGGCGCGCGGGATGGGTGACGAGCGAGACGGGCGCGCGGGACGAGTGACGAGCGAGACGGGTGACGAGCGAGACGGGCGCGCGAGACGGGTGACGAGCGAGACGGGCGCGCGGGACGAGTGACGAGCGAGACGGGCGCGCGGGACGGGTGACGAGCGAGACGGGTGACGAGCGAGACGGGCGCGCGGGACGGGTGACGAGCGAGACGGGTGACGAGCGAGACGGGCGCGCGGGACGGGTGACGAGCGAGACGGGTGACGAGCGAGACGGGCGCGCGGGACGAGTGACGAGCGAGACGGGCGCGCGGGACGGGTGACGAGCGAGACGGGTGACGAGCGAGACGGGCGCGCGGGACGGGTGACGAGCGAGACGGGTGACGAGCGAGACGGGCGCGCGTGACGGGTGACGAGCGAGACGGGTGGCGAGCGAGACGGGCGCGCGGGACGGGTGACAAGCGAGACGGGCGCACGGGACGGGTGACGAGCGAGACGGGCGCGCGGGACGAGTGACGAGCGAGACGAGTGACGAGCGAGACGGGCGCGCGGGACGGGTGACGAGCGAGACGGGCGCGCGGGACGGGTGACGAGCGAGATGGGTGACAAGCGAGACGGGCGCGCGGGACGGGTGACGAGCGAGACGGGTGACGAGCGAGACGGGCGCGGGACGAGTGACGACGAGACGGGTGATGAGCGAGACGGGCGCGCGGGACGAGTGACGGGCGAGACGGGTGACGAGCGAGACGGGCGCGCGGGACGGGTGACGAGCGAGACGGGTGACGAGTGAGACGGGCGCGCGGGACGGGTGACGAGCGAGACGGGTGACGAGCGAGACGGGCGCGCGGGACGAGTGACGAGCGAGACGGGTGACGAGCGAGACGGGCGCGCGTGATGGGTGACGAGCGAGACGGGTGACGAGCGAGACGGGTGACGAGCGAGACGGGCGCGCGGGACGGGTGACGAGCGAGACGGGCGCGCGGGACGAGTGACGAGCGAGACGGGTGACGAGCGAGACGGGCGCGCGAGACGGGTGACGAGCGAGACGGGCGCGCGGGACGAGTGACGAGCGAGACGGGCGCGCGGGACGGGTGACAAGCAAGACGGGTGACGAGCGAGATGGGCGCGCGGGACGGGTGACAAGTGAGACGGGTGACAAGCGAGACGGGCGCGCGGGACGGGTGACGAGCGAGACGGGCGTGCGGGACGGGTGACGAGTGAGACGGGCGCGCGGGACGAGTGACGAGCGAGACGGGTGACGAGCGAGACGGGCGCGCGAGACGGGTGACGAGCGAGACGGGCGCGCGGGACGAGTGACGAGCGAGATGGGCGCGCGTGACGGGTGACGAGCGAGACGGGTGACGAGCGAGACGGGCGCGCGGGACGAGTGACGAGAGAGACGGGTGACGAGCGAGACGGGCGCGCGGGACGGGTGACGAGCGAGACGGGTGACGAGCGAGACGGGCGCGCGGGACGGGTGACGAGCGAGACGGGCGCGCGGGACGAGTGACGAGCGAGACGGGTGACGAGCGAGACGGGCGCGCGAGACGGGTGACGACCGAGACGGGTGACGAGCAAGACGGGTGACGAGCGAGACGGGCGCGCGGGACGGGTGACAAGCGAGACGGGTGACAAGCGAGACGGGCGCGCGGGACGGGTGACGAGCGAGACGGGCGCGCGGGACGGGTGACGAGTGAGACGGGCGCGCGGGACGAGTGACGAGCGAGACGGGTGACGAGTGAGACGGGCGCGTGGGACGGGTGACGAGCGAGACGGGTGACGAGCGAGACGGGCGCGCGGGACGAGTGACGAGCGAGACGGGTGACGAGCGAGACGGGCGCGCGGGACGGGTGACGAGCGAGACGGGCGCTCGGGACGAGTGACGAACGAGACGGGTGACGAGTGAGACAGGCGCGCGGGACGGGTGACGAGCGAGACGGGTGACGAGCGAGACGGGCGCGCGGGATGGGTGACGAGCGAGACGGGCGCGCGGGACGAGTGACGAGCGAGACGGGCGCGCGAGACGGGTGACGAGCGAGACGGGCGCGCGGGACGAGTGACGAGCGAGACGGGCGCGAGGGACGGGTGACGAGCAAGACGGGTGACGAGCGAGACGGGCCCGCGGGACGGGTGACGAGCGAGACGGGTGACGAGCGAGACGGGCGCGCGGGACGGGTGACGAGCGAGACGGGTGACGAGCGAGACGGGCGCGCGGGACGAGTGACGAGCGAGACGGGTGACGAGCGAGACGGGCGCGCGGGACGGGTGACGAGCGAGACGGGCGCGCGGGACGGGTGACGAGCGAGACGGGTGACGAGCGAGACGGGCGCGCGGGACGGGTGACAAGCGAGACGGGCGCACGGGACGGGTGACGAGCGAGACGGGCGCGCGGGACGAGTGACGAGCGAGACGGGCGCGCGAGACGGGTGACGAGCGAGACGGGCGCGCGGGACGAGTGACGAGCGAGACGGGCGCGCGGGACGGGTGACGAGCGAGACGGGTGACGAGCGAGACGGGTGACGAGCGAGACGGGCGCGCGGGACGGGTGACGAGCGAGACGGGTGACGAGCGAGACGGGCGCGCGGGACGGGTGACGAGCGAGACGGGTGACGAGCGAGACGGGTGACGAGCGAGACGGGCGCGCGGGACGAGTGACGAGCGAGACGGGCGCGCGGGACGGGTGACGAGCGAGACGGGTGACGAGCGAGACGGGCGCGCGGGACGGGTGACGAGCGAGACGGGTGACGAGCGAGACGGGCGCGCGTGACGGGTGACGAGCGAGACGGGTGACGAGCGAGACGGGCGCGCGGGACGGGTGACGAGCGAGACGGGTGCGCGGGACGGGTGACGAGCGAGACGGGCGCGCGGGACGGGTGACGAGCGAGACGGGCACGCGGGACGGGTGACGAGCGAGACGGGTGGCGAACGAGACGGGCGCGCGGGACGGGTGACGAGCGAGACGGGCGCGCGGGACGGGTGACGAGCGAGACGGGTGCGCGGGACGAGTGACGAGCGAGACGGGCGCGCGGGAAGGGTGACGAGCGAGACGGGCGCGCGGGACGGGTGACGAGCGAGACGGGCGCGCGGGACGAGTGACGAGCGAGACGGGTGACGAGCGAGACAGGCGCGCGGGACGAGTGACGAGCGAGACGGGCGCTCGGGACGAGTGACGAGCGAGACGGGTGACGAGTGAGACGGGCGCGCGGGACGGGTGACAAGCGAGACGGGTGACGAGTGAGACGGGCGCGCGGGACGGGTGACGAGCGAGACGGGAGCGCGGGACGGGTGACGAGTGAGACGGGCGCGCGGGACGGGTGACGAGCGAGACGGACGCGCGGGACGGGTGACGAGCGAGACGGGCGCGCGGGACGGGTGACGAGCGAGACGGGTGACAAGCGAGACGGGAGCGCGGGACGGGTGACGAGCGAGACGGGTGACGAGCGAGTCGAGCGCGCGGGACGGGTGACGAGCGAGAGGGGTGCGCGGGACGGGTGACGAGCGAGACGGGCGCGCGGGACGGGTGACGAGCGAGACGGGCGGGCGGGACGGGTGACGAGCGAGACGGGCGCGCGGGACGGGTGACGAGCGAGACGGGCGCGCGGGACGAGTGATGAGCGAGACGGGTGACGAGCGAGACGGACGCGCGGGACGGGTGACGAGCGAGACGGGCGCGCGGGACGGGTGACGAGCGAGACGGGCGCGCGGGACGAGTGATGAGCGAGACGGGTGACGAGCGAGACGGGCGCGCGGGACGGGTGACGAGCGAGACGGGCGCGCGGGACGGGTGACGAGACAGCGGCTCAGTGACGCGTGTAGCGATCCAGTCAGCAGAGGAATCACACTGGGTTAAGCTACACGTGCAATACAAAACAAAATTATATAATACTAATAAAAATAAGAATGAATTAAAGGAACTTAGGTAGTGAATATTTCTCGTGAAGGAACCGCAGCTCACTGGGTATATAAAAAAGCTAAAACGAAAAAAAAAAAAAAAACGAGAAATAAATAAATAAATAAAAATAAAAATGGTGTCTACCAAAAGAATAAAAAGGGAGTATTCCGATTAACAAGAGAGCGAGCTTAACCATCATCCTCCCCACAACATCACAACACTGAGAATAACCCTACAGCATCACAACACTGAAAAGGACTCCCCACGGTATCACAACGACTCCCCACGCCATCAACGCTGAAAAGGACTCCTCACAGCATCACGACGCAGAAAGTCACTCCCCACAGCATCATAACGCAGAAAAAGATTCCTTCGGTAATAATACTCAAGAGCAACAGATGGGAGGATCTAGAGGTGGGACTTGACCCAGGTCGCCTCTAGGTTCCCAATACCAGGACAGTTTTTTCAGCAGCATCTCCAAATCGTGAGGGGCGAGATCATCATCGGATTCGTACAGCAAGATATCAGAATCACTTATGCAGTTGACATCCTTCCTATCATTGCAGTAACCCTCTTGTAGCCCGGAGGGACTGGGCTCAGCTGAATCACCAGTTTCGTATGCATGAGATCTGGAAAGCTCAGGTGTCTGATTACTGAAGGGCATATCTTGGGGTACAGAATCATCAGGATCAGTCTCCACAGGGAACTCAAGCTCATATGGGGGATAATAATGCTTGATCTTGTTAATATGGGCTGTGGTAATCCCGTTTGTTTCCAACAAACGAAGTTCAAGTGGAACAGGAGTAAGCACCACGGAAGCGACAGTGGAACCAGTGTTGGCAAATGGAGCTAGAGTATAACGGCCTTCGAGATATGACCTCCTTTCAGCACGGGGTGGTATGTTCGAGCGGGACTGCACTGGAGGAGGAAGTTCGTAGTCCTGGCTAGCGGAAAGACTACCAGGTGAGATTTCAGGCTGGCCCTTGTAACTGAAAACCAGGTCGCTGCCGTATGGCAGTGGGTGGAGTCTGCTGCTGGTGACTTCTTTCTAGGTGCTTACGCAGAGCCGTCTGTTCTTCTCGAATCCGCCTATTCTCTCCCTTAACGTCTGCAAGCTCGCCCATGATCCGCTCCCGTGTGATGTTCTAGTTAGCTTCCATTGCTAACTCGCTCAGATGCTGGCGACTAGGGGAGGTTTCACGAGGTGTTAGCGCTGGGGCCATTCTTATTTCTAGTCCTCACCATTACGATTACAAGCTCCCTAGCAGTGTAAAGCATAGGCAAACATGGTTCCTTATCGCTCACTGTTTCACCTTGGTTTAACAAATGCTGCATACGAGGAACCGAATCAATGCTGCGCACGAGGAACTGAACCAATGCTGTGTTCGAGGAACCGAACCAATGCTGGGTACGAGGAACCGAATCAATGCTGCGCACGAGGAACTGAACCAATGCTGTGTATAAGGAACCAAACCAATTCTGCATATGAGGAACTGAACCAAATCTGCGTACGAGGAACCGAACCAATGCTGTGTACGAGGGACCGAACCAATGCTGCATACGAGCAACTGAACCAATGCTGCGTACGAGGAACCGAACCAATGCTGTGTACGAGGAACCGAATCAATGCTGCGCAAGAGGAACTGAACCAATGCTGCATACGAGGAACTGAACCAATGCTGCGTTCGAGGAACCGAACCAATGCTGCATACGAGGAACTGAACCAATGCTGCATACGAGGAACTGAACCAATGCTGCGTTCGAGGAACTGAACCAATACTGCGTTCGAGGAACTGAACCAATGCTGCATACGAGGAACTGAACCAATACTGCGTTCGAGGAACTGAACCAATACTGCGTTCGAGGAACCGAATCAATACTGCCTACGAGGAACTGAACCAATACTGCGTTCGAGGAACTGAACCAATGCTTCGTTCGAGGAACCGAACCAATGCTGCATACGAGGAACCGAACCAATACTGCGTTCGAGGAACTGAACCAATGCTGCGTTCGAGGAACCGAACCAATACTGCGTTCGAGGAACCGAACCAATGCTGCGTTCGAGGAACTGAACCAATACTGCGTTCGAGGAACCGAACCAATACTGCGTTCGAGGAACTGAACCAATGCTGCGTTCGAGGAACCGAACCAATACTGCGTTCGAGGAACCGAACCAATGCTGCGTTCGAGGAACTGAACCAATGCTGCGTTCGAGGAACTGAACCAATGCTGCCTACGAGGAACCGAACCAATGCTGTGTTCGAGGAACTGAACCAATACTGCATACGAGGAACTGAACCAATGCTGCGTTCGAGGAACTGAACCAATACTGCGTACGAGGAACTGAACCAATGCTGCGTTAGAGGAACTGAACCAATGCTGCTTTCGAGGAACTGAACCAATGCTGCTTTCGAAGAACTGAACCAATGCTGCGCACGAGGCCACAAACCAATGCTGTGCACGAGGCCGCAAACCAATGCTGCGCATGAGGCCACAAACCAATGCTGCGCACGAAGCCACAAACCAATGCTGCACACGAGGTCATAAACCAATGCTACACACGAGGCCACAAACCAATGTTGCGCGTGAGGCCACAAACCAATGTTGCGCACGAGGCCACAAACCAATGCTGCGTAGGAGACCATAAACCAATGCTACACACGAGGCCACAAACCAATGCTGCATATGAGGCCACAATGAGGCGTTCGAGGAACTGAACCAATACTGCCTATGAGGAACTGAACCAATGCTGCCTTCGAGGAACTGAACCAATGCTGTGTTCGAGGAACTGAACCAATACTGCGTACGAAGAACCGAACCAATACTGCGTACGAGGAATTGAACCATTGCTGTGTTCGAGGAACTGAACCAATACTGCGTTCGAGGAACTGAACCAATGCTGTGTTCGAGGAACTGAACCAATACTGCGTTCGAGGAATTGAACCATTGCTGTGTTCGAGGAACTGAACCAATACTGCATACGAAGAACCGAAAAAATACTGCGTTCGAGGAACTGAACCAATGCTGTGTTCGAGGAACTGAACCAATACTGCGTACGAAGAACCGAACCAATACTGCGTTCGAGGAATTGAACCATTGCTGTGTTCGAGGAACTGAACCAATGCTGTGTTCGAGGAACTGAACCAATGCTGTGTTCGAGGAACTGAACCAATACTGCCTATGAGGAACTGAAACAATGCTGCGTCCGAGGAACTGAACCAATACTGCGTACGAAGAACCGAACCAATACTGCGTTCGAGGAACTGAAACAATGCTGCGTTCGAGGAACTGAACCAATGCTGTGTTCGAGGAACCGAACCAATACTGCGTTCGAGGAACTGAACCAATGCTGCGTTCGAGGAACCGAACCAATACTGCGTTCGAGGAACCGAACCAATACTGCGTTCGAGGAACTGAACCAATACTGCGTTCGAGGAACTGAACCAATACTGCGTTCGAGGAACCGAACCAATACTGCGTTCGAGGAACCGAACCAATGCTACGTTCGAGGAACTGAACCAATGCTGCGTTCGAGGAACCGAACCAATACTGCGTTCGAGGAACCGAACCAATACTGCGTACGAGGAACCGAACCAATGCTGCGTACGAAGAACCGAACCAATACTGCGTTCGAGGAATTGAACCATTGCTGTGTTCGAGGAACTGAACCAATACTGCGTACGAAGAACCGAACCAATACTGCGTTCGAGGAATTGAACCATTGCTGTGTTCGAGGAACTGAACCAATGCTGTGTTCGAGGAACTGAACCAATACTGCGTACGAAGAACCGAACCAATACTGCGTTCGAGGAATTGAACCATTGCTGTGTTCGAGGAACTGAACCAATGCTGCGTTCGAGGAACTGAACCAATACTGCGTTCGAGGAACCGAACCAATACTGCGTTCGAGGAATTGAACCAATACTGCGTTCGAGGAATTGAACCAATGCTGCGTTCGAGGAACCGAACCAATACTGCGTACGAGGAACCGAACCAATACTGCGTTCGAGGAATTGAACCAATGCTACGTTCGAGGAACTGAACCAATGCTGCGTTCGAGGAACCGAACCAATACTGCGTTCGAGGAACTGAACCAATGCTACGTTCGAGGAACTGAACCAATGCTGCGTTCGAGGAACCGAACCAATACTGCGTTCGAGGAACCGAACCAATACTGCGTTCGAGGAACTGAACCAATGCTGCGTTCGAGGAACTGAACCAATGCTGCGTTCGAGGAACTGAACCAATGCTGCGTTCGAGGAACCGAACCAATACTGCGTTCGAGGAACTGAACCAATGCTGCGTTCGAGGAACTGAACCAATGCTGCGTTCGAGGAACCGAACCAATACTGCGTTCGAGGAACTGAACCAATGCTGCGTTCGAGGAACTGAACCAATGCTGCGTTCGAGGAACCGAACCAATACTGCGTTCGAGGAATTGAACCAATACTGCGTTCGAGGAATTGAACCAATGCTGCGTTCGAGGAACCGAACCAATACTGCGTACGAGGAACCGAACCAATGCTGCGTTCGAGGAACCGAACCAATGCTGTGTTCGAGGAACTGAACCAATACTGCATTCGAGGAATTGAACCAATGCTGCGTTCGAGGAACCGAACCAATACTGCGTTCGAGGAACCGAACTAATACTGCGTTCGAGGAATTGAACCAATACTGCGTTCGAGGAATTGAACCAATGCTGCGTTCGAGGAACCGAACCAATACTGCGTACGAGGAACCGAACCAATGCTGCGTTCGAGGAACCGAACCAATACTGCGTACGAGGAACCGAACCAATGCTGCGTTCGAGGAACCGAACCAATGCTGTGTTCGAGGAACTGAACCAATACTGCCTACGAGGAACCGAACCAATACTGCGTTCGAGGATCTGAACCAATGCTGCCTACGAGGAACCGAACCAATGCTACGTTCGAGGAACTGAACCAATGCTGCGTTCGAGGAACCGAACCAATGCTGCGTTCGAGGAACTGAACCAATGCTGCGTTCGAGGAAACGAACCAATGCTGCGTTCGAGGAACCGAACCAATGCTGCGTTCGAGGAACTGAACCAATGCTGCGCACGAGTCCACAAACCAATGCTGCGCATGAGGCCACAAACCAATGCTGTGCACGAGGCCACAAACCAATACTGTGCACGAGGCCGCAAACCAATGCTGCGCATGAGGCCACAAACCAATGCTGCGCACGAGGCCACAAACCAATGCTGCGAACGAGGCCACAAACCAATGCTGCGAACGAGGCCACAAACCAATGCTGCGAACGAGGCCACAAACCAATGCTGCGAACGAGGCCACAAACCAATGCTGCGAACGAGGCCACAAACCAATGCTGCGCATGAGGCCACAAACCAATGCTGCGCACGAGGCCACAAACCAATGCTGCGAACGAGGCCACAAACCAATGCTGCGAACGAGGCCACAAACCAATGCTGCGAACGAGGCCACAAACCAATGCTGCGAACGAGGCCACAAACCAATGCTGCGCACGAGGCCACAAACCAATGCTGCGCACGAGGCCACAAACCAATGCTGCGAACGAGGCCACAAACCAATGCTGCGCACGAGGCCACAAACCAATGCTGCGCACGAGGCCACAAACCAATGCTGCGCACGAGGCCACAAACCAATGCTGCGCACGAGGCCACAAACCAATGCTGCGCACGAGGCCACAAACCAATGCTGCGCATGAGGCCACAAACCATTGCTGCGCACGAGGCCACAAACTAATGTTGCGCACGAGGCCACAAACCAATGCTGCGCACGAGGCCACAGACCAATGCTGCGCACGAGGCCACAAACCAAAGCTGCGCACGAGGCCACAAACCAATGCTGCGCACGAGGCCATAAACCAATGCTACACACGAGGCCACAAACCAATGCTGCGCATGAGGCCACAAACCAATGCTGCGCACGAGGCCACAAACCAATGTTGCGCATGAGGCCACAAACCAATGCTGCGCATGAGGCCACAAACCAATGTTGCGCATGAGGCCACAAACCAATGCTGCGCATGAGGCCAGAAACCAATGTTGCGCATGAGGCCACAAACCAATGTTGCGCACGAGGCCACAGACCAATGCTGCGCACGAGGCCACAGACCAATGCTGCGCTCGAGACCATAGGCCAATGCTGCGCACGAGGCCACAGACCAATGCTGCGCTCGAGACCATAGGCCAATGCTGCGCACGAGGCCACAAACCAATGCTGCGCACGAGGCCACAGACCAATGCTGCGCACGAGGCCACAAAATGCTGCTTACGAGGCACAAAATGCTTCTTAAGCTTCCCCCAAACACCCTTGCCTAAAACGGGTTAGGCTAAAAGCAAAACGAGAATAAAAATACAACTAAATGAACTAAAATGAAATGGATAAGGGCTGAAAAAATTATCTATAAAATGAGCATAAAATTGCAATGAAGTGATTAAAAACGGACGTGAGGGCTCCGTCAACTGTAGAAGCATACGTTGGCAACACAAAAAACAGGAATAATTTGTAAAATAATCAGTACAGACTAAGAAAACTGGGCGTGACAGGTCCGAGGGCTGTGGGAATGAGTTTTACCCATATACCTGTGAATCCAAGTAACAATAGAATGAATAAAAAAAAATAAAATAAAAATAAACTGCGAATAAAAGGGTTAAAACTGAGACATAAAATCTGATATTCATCTCCCACGAGCTGATCCCATAAGTTGGCCACCATGAAACACATGTAGCGATCCAGTCGGCCGAGGAATCACACTGGGTTAAGCTGCACGTGCAATAAAAACAAAATTATTTAATAATAATAATAAAAAAAATAATAAATAAAAGGAACTTTACTAATATTAGGTAGTGAATATTTCTCGTGAAGGAACTGCAGCTCACTGTTGGTAGCGGTAGCGGGAAGCGAGGAGGGTCCCGACGAGAGAAACAAACCAGCAAACAGAAAGAAGCTTCATTAATTGTATATTAGAACTACGCCCGTGCTGCACTGTGCGGGCCGCAGTTGAGATGTGTAAAAATGTTAAAATGAGGGGTTTATAGATATATCAGTATGTCTTGAATATACTCTTCCGTACCAGTAATTTACCCCGGTCTTTTATATTATTTCACTGGCCTCACCATCCACAAATATCATATAATTCCCTTATTGTACTTATCTTATGAATACCGTGGCTGTAGAGAGAGAGAAAAAAACTGGACGGAGAATCCCGGGGTGAAAGACAAAAACAAAACGTACTGAGCAGGACCTTTATTGTCCGTCAGCGCCAGAGCCTCACTCACTCTCCGCACTGACCTCTCACCTGGCCGCCGTTTTCTTTGCAGTTCACCTGAGCAGCGGTACTGGCGGTTTAAACAAGCAGAAGGGGCCGTCAAACTGCCCACTGGTCTATTACGTGTTTAAGTGATTTGGATGTATAATTTATATAGATTTGAATTCCGATTCACTACACGCGTACGCGCGTCTGGTTGAGTTTGTTCAGGTGCCTGAGCGTGTGGCTTCCGTGACGTCACGGCGGTGTTCAGGGTGTGGCACGAGGATTTCCCGCGGTGACTCCGTGTCCTCCTGAGAGGGGCGAGTGTTACCATCGGCGCTCTCGGATTTGTTTTTCTTTCCTTTTGCTTTTTCGTGGACAAGGAAGGATTGCAGGGTGGTTTAGCGGCCTTAAATAAAGACCTTGCGACTGTTGTTTTGGGGTGTGCTTCTACCCGCTCTCGTTCTGAGGGAGCTCCAGTATTTAAAGATAAGGGAAGTAATCAAAGATATTCTAGGAAGGTTTTGGCAGGATTCTTTCATTACTGCTGTTGAAGCGAGTCATATCTGCGGCGAATTTGCAAAGATGTTAGCCTCGGGAGCTAGGCGCCAGGATTCGCGCAGAGATAGTAGGGCAACCACGAGTACTCCGGATGATGGGTTGTGCTGTTATTGTAGTAAACCCTGACACTTTAAGAGACTGTCCTTCACAGAGGGACAAGGGGATGTTATGCCTTATAATTTCATTAGTACCAAAAGAAAACGGAGTTCATTGTTTTGCTTTCGTGGGAATTTTACAGCGATGGCGAGAAAATCACTGAACTACACCTGTGATCGTTTGACGGTAGTTTTGGGCTTTTCGCTATTCACATTCATTCATTCATTCGTTGTACTTGTGTTTTTTATCAATATTTATTTCATCTGGTTTAATCAGCTAGTTGATGCGGCACACGGAACATGCTTTTAGTTTATATTAATTAAATTGCAGTAGGATAAGGATAATCCGAGATGCTAAAATATGCTTAGTAAAGATCATTTATTATATATAACACATTAAAAGAAATGTATGGCAAACAAATACAAATAAAACTAATTCAACATAACACAATGCTTGCGAGGAACAACAGAATAAATATAGGTGAATAGAGGAAGTTTTCCAGGTGTCCACTCGTCACAGAGTCCAGGCCAATTCTGGCCTGTCATTCCACAGAGCACGTAACAATGATGCAGTCTCTTCTTGATTTTCACTTAAATAACATTATTTGTTTTCTTAAATGAAATAGACCGTAATGGCAATTTCGAAAGCCGTATACATATTTCTTATGTATAAGAATGGTTAATAAACCATCCACCACCACCTGTCAAGGAAAACGGGAATCCTGCCGTCTTAGTTAAATTACTCAATTGTCACAGGGGTGTCATGGGATCCATCTCCTCCTTATCAGACAAAAAAAAAAAAAAAAAAAAAAAAAAAAAAAGAACATGTAGGGTTCCTGGAGGGGAGTTCTTGAACGAACTATTCGAGACTGTTTGTAAACAATTGGGAATTGATAAGAGGGCAATAACTTCATATCACCCTACCTTTAATGGGCAGGTAGAAAGGGTAAATGGGATCCTGAGAAAGATTTTGAGAACAATGGTCGTTGATAATCCAGAGAATTAGAGTTCAATGTTGCCAATAGACACTCTGGCTTACAGCACTGCTTATCAGCGTATAATCAGGGAGTCTCCATTTTTGCTCTAAAGCACAGGGGTCCACAGTGGCCTTATGTTATAGTTGCTGAGGAAGTTAAGCCCTGGTATAATCTGGATGATTATGCTCAGGAGCTACGAGCAGTAGGATACAAGGATAGGATACAAGATGTCAGCATTACATCGAGGAAATTCGAAGGAGGCCGGCAGACAGGCCTGGGGCAAGACCCCCTCCTATTGCGGTGAAAGATAGGATATATATTAAGGCTATACTTAAGCCTGGATTGAGTAAGAAAGTGCAGCCACTGTATACTGGCCCCAATCGAGTTGTCGAAAAGATCAGTGAGGTGATGGTGATAGTTCAAAGGTTAACCGATAAGGTGTCAAAAGTTCATGTTGACAGGATAAAGAAGGAAGCATGCCTTCGGCCGGGGCAGGCTCACAACATAGATAGGGCGTATCCTGTACATGAGGATATAATGGAAGATGAGGAGATGGATGACACAACTGGCTCAAAGTCAGTGGGAAAGCAAGGAGCTCTGACTGCTCTCGAAGAATACTCGGGGAAGGAAGAAGGATAAATGTGGGAGGGAAGGTACCTGCTTTTATGAAGAAATTAAAGGTTGTAGGAGAGGTGGGTGGTTTTAGCTAACATAATGTCGGCTGCAAACCAGAGGGACGTGTGTATTCGGAGATCGAGCAGGGAGTCTGTGTTTCAATTGTATCTGGTGTAGGGCAATTACCCTATATAAGAATTACTTTTAAAAGTGCCACAAGGGTTCTAGGTTGGTTGGACTGGCATAAAGTTGGTTTGGAACCAGGGGGAAGCCTTGCTGCAAGGAGGATTTAGCAGGGATAGGTTCTGCAATTCTGCAGGAGTCCAGGACGTGAGGGCAGTGACCTCCGGACAGAGGGCTTCTGTGGGATTGCAGAAGATACATTATGTGGGAAAGAATTTAGATAGGGAAGTATAAAGACTGTTTTACAAGAGACAATAGACCATTCAGGACAGACTGACTTTGGTAAGGGTTTTTTTCATGAACTATTCATGACAAACTTTTTTTTTATACTGAGTTTCGCTTATGCCACCCGGTGTTGATGTTATTCTTTTGTATATGTTATATCAAATTAGTGTTATATTATAAGTATATCAATAAATAAATTGGACAACGTTAGTTGTACATGGTCATATCATCTAGGAGACGGAACAAAGAAAGGGTTTGGAAGGTTTCTTGGGATGACAAAGACAGATCTGGGCACACTTTTATGGTGGGAATACCAGTGATGGGGATGTAGCAAACTTAGTCAAGGGGTTTGTTGCAAATAAATTAGCGAACTGACCAGCAACATGCACGACTAGTGTCCACAGAAGCGACAGCAAACCAGGCCTATTATATGAGTGAGGTTCCTTATTCCTGATTGATAGTTTCCTGGGAGAGGTAGAGATATTGGAATCAGCCCAAAAGAGAATGGAGGATTCTTTAAAGATTTTGAAAGTAGCTTGGAGACACTGGGTGTGGGGGAAACAGAACGGCTATTTTTACTGTCTCACCCTTTGAAATTGTAGGGAAAAGGTACCTAAGATTAAAGAAGTTAAGGATTGGTTATGGCAGGACTAAGAGAGGCTATAGCAGAGAAATTGTCAAATGACCTCATGTCAGCTAATACCCAACTAATTCTTCATACCATTGCCATGGAACATTACCATTTCATTTTCCCCTAAAGAAAATAATTTGCACCTGTTGTACGATGTCATGCAGTTGGAGGTTCGGCCGACGGGTCAAGTGGACACACTGATGGTGTATCTGGCCCTCCCTTTGCCAGGGATACACCTGGATATGTTCAGAGTCCCGAGTTTTACGCGACCGATTCCCAACTCGCATGTCTATGTATTCTACCTCGTTTCTGTTTGTTTCCGAATCCAGGGATCTGTTTATCGAGTTCGAGGGACTGGACTCCTACCGAATGGCGTTGCTGGACTTGTGTGTAGGCCCACTTCAGTAGGCACTGCACCGCCGAGGCCATGTGAGGACGTGCTTCAGTGCAGTTTTCTTCGGCGACCTCCAGAAAATAGAACATACGACAAGGTGGTCCTAAACGACTTCCTGCTGGTCATGGTGCGGGATCTGGACCGTTGGCTGTATAGCATACCTCGTCGGTGGAGGTAATTTCCCTCGTCAGGTGGAAGGATTCACTCTCAAGGAGCAGGCCTGGGCCAGGGCCTTCTTGAGAGAAGATGAACGTTAAGAAAATACAGCCGTGGAAGAGTGATTTTTCTGTGAAAGCCTCCCAGTGCGATTCCGATAGGAGTGGGTTGGTTCCATAGTAGCGCCAAGCACCACCCAGCGGGGCAGGGGTCAAATTTCATAAGAAAGAAGACGATTGCAGGTTCTTGGCCATAAGGCATGGTCGCCATGGGATTTACAGCTCTTATTGGAGTAATCGGGACGACAACTCTGGAATGATGGGGTACTGAAAACGAATCGACATGAAAAACGAACGCTAATGAGATTGTGGGACCAGCCTACGGCGGAGTGCCTCAAGGGGGGTTAGATACCACCTAGACACGAGGAGAGACGGATCGCGGATTTACTGTGCGCTTGTACATTATCAGTGATTCTCGTGACTCTGCGAACCGTAGTGTGGTGTCTCGGCGAGCAGGTGCGATATCTCACTGTGCATAGTTTACTGACTTACATATATTTGATTTGAATATTTGTTCGTAAATTAGAATAATTTAACTGTGTTTATATAATTCCTTTTATTACCAAGCGAATGGTTAATAAGTTTCTCTCTTCTCTTACAAAGAGGGAGTGGTGGCAGTGCTATCAGACAGCGTAACATGAAATGAGAGAATTTCAAGTAGACTCGTATAGCTAAACCATGCTTTTATTTCTTAATTAGTGATTTACAGCGTAGTTTACAGCTATACGATAGTACTAGTGACAACAGAAATAGCAGGTCATCACGATTATCATATCGATATCTTAAAAATGAAATCAGTTTGTACAAATAATACTATTGTTAAAACTTCATTATAGAAATGACAAGCAGTTATTGACAATACTATAAAAGATTTAATAATGATACAATGTGAGTAAAATATATAAAAGAGCAATGAAAGATACAGCAAGTGTAAAAATTGTATTCATAATAATCAAACATTAAAATTAGTCCATCACATTCATTCACCTTTTCATATTTGTCGTTCATATAAAAATCAATATTATTGTCTCCTACTAACATAATAATGGCAATCATCTTCACCAACATCATAATCATTACTACAATTCTATATATTGCCGATATCATTATCACGATCAGCTTCTAATGTTAGCATTATTATTATCATTAATGTTTTTATTGTATTTTAATGATTGCGACGACAGATGCTCCATTTGGGTCTGACCCGGAATGTACTTATAGTTTCTCTGGTTTGCACAGTTTTCGCACCAAATTTGCCTTACGGACAATAATGCAATAAGTTGGAAGTGGAAGTTAGTCACGTTAAGCAAACAAACAAACAAGAATACTAATCCAGCAGTGGACAGGGAAGCTAGTCATGCCCACGATTCGACCACATAGAATATGGGGAGTAAATGGATGAATAAATGAATGAGGGGAAAGAATCAAAAAGAGGATAGGGAGAGCGTGAAGAACGAAAGAGAGAAAGAATATCTGTGAATGAAAGGGAAAGAAAAGGAAGGAATAAGACTAGGTGAATTACTAAATGAGAGAGGGAGAACAAATTAATGGACGAGAGAGAGAAATATATAAGTATATATATATATGTATATATATATGTATATATATATATATATATATATATATATATATATATATATATATATATATATATGTATGTATGTATATGTATATATATATATATATGTATATATATATATATATATATATATATATATATATATATATATATATATATAAATAGAGAGAGAGAGAGAGAGAGAGAGAGAGAGAGAGACGGGTCGAAGGAGATGGAGTGCTTCTGTGACGTCATCAAGGCGTCTCGCGTTTTTCATGAAACTTGAATTTATTGTGAGGCGACACTTTGAGGGCGGATGTCGTGGAAGCCTATATTATTAACTTCACTTATTCATTCATCTAATCAAAGTCTATACCTTGTACCAAAAATTGGGAGAAAGAGATTGAGTTTTTTCTTCTTTACATCACTTTTGAAATTCAGCTTTTAACTTCTCGAATACGTTTACGCTTCTTACTGTTCTGCATTTCAGCGCGGTGAAACTAGTGTTGCAAATGTTCATTATTCACACTAAAAAATTTACCGAAGTATCCGGTGAAACGAATGATTCATGAAGAAATACGTATTTTCAGCAAGCGTACGACATGCGACAGAAGCGCAATACGAATTTAACGCTATGAATTCACCTGCAGTTGTTAACTTCTCGAATACGTTTACATTACTTCCTCTTCTGTATTTGAGCACGGTTAAAGTCGTTCATAGTATAGATTTCACTAAGGCATCTACCTAGAACGTATAATTCGTAAAGAAATACGTATTTTCAACACGCGTACGACATGCGTCAGAAGCGCAATACGAATTTAACGCTATAAATTCACCTGCAGTTTACAGCCGAGACAGTAGCTTACCTAACAAGAGCAACGACGGTCCTTCTACACGTATATCTCTTGAGAAAAGAAATCGCTAAAGCCTTTTCCCAATCTTTATCTCCTAATCAATATGGAGTGGAATTACTTGGACCATGGCGATGATACTAGCCAGAGCGCTGGAATTCGCCATTCGACACAAGGAGTTTCTGAGAAATACAGTGAGAGACCCATGTTCACAGGCGACGATTACGGTCAAGATTTGTCCTTTTACGGTAGTGGTCAAGAAGCACAAAAAGAGATGTTCGGAAGAGAAATAAGTGAACAAAGATCCATGTTTGGGTTGACCTTCGACCAAGATATTCTCTTTGAAAAGGAACAGGATACACAGAATATGTTCACAGATTACTGTGAAGAAACGAACGTGGTTAGAAGTCTTCATGAAACTCATGCAACTGGAGGCGTTCATGCTATAGACTGGAACACGACGTCTACAGTGAGTAACCGAGATAACATCGACATGTCCTACGACGACCATCAGTGTCACTACCTCATCAGCTCGGCTGGTGGTGGCGCCTATGTCACTGTCAATGATGGCCAACGCTTGACTCAGGATGGTGTCACCTCGGCTGGGAACGAAGGGATCGTGAACAGTGTGCCTACGAGAAGTAAAAGCAAGGAAAGGATGTACGCACGAAGGTTGGGTAACTGCCCTGACGAAAACCAACGAATCCGCAATGCCTCCAGAGCGCATATGAACAGAGTGAAGAAGGCGAATGAGATGAAGCAAATGGAAGCGGACACAGCGAAGGTGCGACGTCAGATTGCCTTCCTCAAGCAGATGAAGGAGAGGCAGGAGGCGACCAACGAGTGGCTGGAATACGAACTGCATCTACGGAGTGCAAACCAGTAATTCTCTAAATAGACCTACATGTTTTTTACTATATTGTGCATAAATATGCCCGGTGAATCATCAAAATTAACCTCCATACATAATTATATATTTAACATCATTGTACATTATTTATTACATATGTGTGGGTCTGTGAGAGCGAATGTAGAAACTGATATATGTGTGTGCATATACATTATACAAATGTGTGTGTGTGTGTGTGTGTGATTTGGTATGTAAATGCTGTGAACAGATTTATTTTCAAAACTGTAATAAACATATAAAAGTTTCCTTTAATTTCTCTAACCGTCAGTAACATATAAAAGGGTTATTTGATTGATCTTACTCTGATTTACTACAATGCTGAATCAATGTCCATGAGAAATTCACTTTCAAAATGAGGAGTTACCATCCACATTTTGATCAACTCCAAAAGATGAAACGCATGCCAATTTTTTAGATTCATTTTTGGAATTACAAGACTAATAAGAATAGTAACAGTGACAATTAAAAGAATGAACAATGAAGATAATGGTTATATCACGTGTTGATGATAACAGCATCACAAAGAAGGGGTACTACTGACAACAGAAACAGTAACTCATCACGATTGTGATATCGATATCTTAAATATGAAATCAGTTTGTAAAGATAATAATACTATTCTTGAATCATGATAGAAATGACAAGCGGTTATCAACAATGAAATAAAGATTGCATGAGATTATATGAATAAGAGATAAAGAAGAACGATGAAGAATAATATCAAGTATGAAAACTGTATTCGTAATAAGTAAACATCAAATCCATTCCCTCGCAGTCATTCATTTTTTATATTTTTCTTTGATATAAAGATCCTTATTATTGTTGTCAGTATTATCATAATGACAGTTACCTTCACCAACATCATGATCATTACTGCAAGGAAATAGATTACAGTTATCATTATCATCATCACGGTAATGTTAACATGTTCATATTATTATTATCGTTAATGTTATCATTGATGTTAATCTTTTCGGTACTGTTATTGTTGTTCCTTTTATTATCAGAATTAATTTCATGATTACCACGGCAGATGATTGCCCGGTGCTGCATCTGTGTCTGACACGGAACATAGTTATAGTTTCTCTGATTTGCACAGTTTTCGCACCAATTTTGCCTTACGGACAGTGATGCAAGAAGTTGAAGGTGGAATTCAGTTTAAGAAAACGAAAATAATAATAATCCAGTAGTGAACAGGGAAGCTAGTAATATCCACAATTCGACCAAACAGAAAATGGTAAAGAGAGCAAATGAATGAATAAATGGATGAAGGGAAGGAAACAAAACGGGGAAAGAGAGAGCGTGAAGAACGAATGAGAAGGAATATTTGTGAATAAAAGAGAAAGAAAACGCAGGGATGGGAATGGATGAAGGACTAGATGAATGATTAAAATAATGGAGGTAAAAAAATGTTTAGATAAAGAAAAGAAAAAGAAAGAAAGAAAGAAAGAAAAAAAAAACATATAGAAGCTTGCTTAAGAGGGAAGCTCAAGACTGGTCGAAGGAGGTGGAGCGCTTCTGTGACGTCATCAAGGCGTCTCGCGCTTTACACGAAACTTGATTTAATGTGAGGCGGCGACACGTACAAGGCGGGTGTCGTTAAAACTAATCTTCTTAATTTCAATTATTCCTTCATTTCATCATATGGTGCCATAGTCTAGATATCTCACCAAAAATAAAGGTATTTCCTTTCTGTGGATCGCGATTGAAAATCAGTTGTTAACTTCTCGAATACGTTTACATTACTTCCTCTTCTGCATTTGAGCACGGTTAAAGGCGTTCTTCGTTCATAGTATATATTTCACTAAGGCTTCTACTGATACGTATAATTCGTAAAGAAATACGTATTTTCAACACGCGTACGACATGCGTGAGAAGCGCAATACGAATTTAACGCTATAAATTCACCAGCAGTTTACAGCCGAGACAGTAGCTTACCTAACAAGAGCAACGACGGTCCTTCTATACTTATATCTCTTAAGAAAAGAAATCGCTAAAGCCTTTTCCCAATCTTTATCTCCTAATCAATATGGAGTGGAATTACTTGGACCATGGCGATGATACTAGCCAGAGCGCTGGAATTCGCCATTCGACACAAGTTTTTGAGAAATACAGTGATGAGAGACCTATGTTCACAGACGACGGTTACAGTCAAGATTTGTCCTTTTACGGTAGTGGTCAAGAAGCACAAAAAGAGATGTTCGGAGGAGAAATGAATGAACAAAGATCCATATTCGGATGGAACTCCGACCAAGATATTCTCTTTGAAAAGGAACAGGATACACAGAATATGTTCACAGATTACTGTGAAGAAACGAACGTGGTTAGAAGTCTTCATGAAACTCATGCAACTGGAGGCGTTCATGTTATAGACTGGAACACGACGTCTACAGTGAGTAACCGAGATAACATCGACATGTCCTACGACGACCATCAGTGTCACTACCTCATCAGCTCGGCTGGTGGTGGCGCCTATGTCACTGTCAATGATGGCCAACGCTTGACTCAGGATGGTGTCACCTCGGCTGGGAACGAAGGGATCGTGAACAGTGTGCCTACGAGAAGTAAAAGTAAGGAAAGGATGTACGCACGAAGGTTGGGTAACTGCCCTGACGAAAACCAAAGAATCCGCAATGCCTCCAGAGCGCATATGAACAGAGTGAAGAAGGCGAATGAGATGAAGCAAATGGAAGCGGACACAGCGAAGGAGCGACGTCAGATTGCCTTTCTCAAGCAGATGAAGGAGAGGCAGGAGGCGACCAACGAGTGGCTGGAATACGAACTGCATCTACGGAGTGCAAACCAATAATTCTCTAAATAGACCTACATCTTTTTTACTATATTGTGCATAAATATACCCTGTGAATCATCAAAATTAACCTCCATACATCATTGTATATTTAACTTCATTGTACATTATTTATTTCATATACTTAATTATATACATATGTAAGTGTGTGCGTCTGTGAGAGCGAATGTGTGGTTGCACGCAGAAACTGATGTATGTAAATGCTGTGAACAGATTTATTCTAAAAACTGTAATAAACAAATAAAAGTTTCCTTTAATTTCTCTAACCGTCAATAACATACAAAAGGGTTATTTGATTGATCTTACTCTGATTTACAACAATGCTGAATCTATGTCCATGAGAAATTCGCTTTCAAAATGAGGAGTTACCATCCACATTTTGATCAACTCCAAAAGATGAAACGAATATCAATTTTCTGGATTCGTTTTTGGAATTGCATGACTAATAAAGATAGTAACAGTGATAATTAAAAGAATGAACAATGAAGATAATGGTTATATCACGTGTTGATGATAACAGCATCACAAAGAAGGGGTACTACTGACAACAGAAACAGTAACTCATCACGATTGTGATATCGATCTCTTAAATATGAAATCAGTTTGTAAAGATAATAATACTATTCTTGAATCATGTTAGAAATGACAAGCGGTTATCAACAGTGAAATAAAGATTGCATGAGATTATATGAATAAGAGATAAAGAACGATGAAGAATAATATCAAGTATGAAAACTGTATTCGTAATAAGTAAACATCAGATCCATTCCCTCGCAGTCAATCACCTTTTATATTTGTCGTTGATATAAAGATAATTATTATTGTTGTCACTACTACCATAAGAATGACAGTTACCTTCACCATCATGGTCATTACTGCAAGGAAATAGATTTCCGTTATTATCATCATCATCACGGTAATGTTAACATGTTCATATTATTATTATTGTTAATGTTGTCATTGATGTTAATCTTTCTCGGTACTGTTATTGCTGTTCCTTTTATTATCAGAATTAATTTCATGATTACCACGGCAGATGATTGCCCGATGCTGCATCTGTGTCTGATACGGAACATAGTTATAGTTTCTCTGATTTGCACAGTTTTCGCACCAATTTTGCCTTACGGACAGTGATGCAAGAAGTTGAAGGTGGAATTCAGTTTAAGCAAACGAAAATAATAATAATCCAGCAGTGAACAGGGAAGCAAGTGATAAACACGATACGACCAAACAGAAAATGAGAAAGAGCAAATGGATGAATAAATAAATGAATGGAAGGAAGCAGAACGGGGAAAGAGAGAACGTGAAGAATGAAAGCGAGAGAATATTTGTGAATAAAAGAGAAAGAAAACGCAGGAACGGGAATGGATGAATGACTAGATGAGAGAATGATCAAAATAATGGACGCGGTAAAAAGAAGAAAAAAACGTCTACATAAAGGAATATATATATATATATATATATATATATATATATATATTTATACATATTGTCAAAGCTTGCTTAGAGGGAAGCTCAAGACGGGTCGAAGGAGATGGAGCGCTTCTGTGACGTCATCAAGGCGTCTCGCGCTTTTCATGAAACTTGATTTAATGTGAGGCGGCGACACGTACAAGGCGGGTGTCGTTAAAACTAATCTTCATTTCAATTATTCCTTCATTTCATCATATGGTGCCATAGTCTAGATATCTTACCAAAAATAAAGATGTTTTTCCTTTCTGTGGATCGAATACGTTTACATTACTTCCTCTTCTGTATTTCAGCACGGTTAAAGACGTTCTTCGTTCATAATATAGATTTCCCTAAGGCATCTACTGATACGTATAATTCGTAAAGAAATACGTATTTTCAACACGCGTACGACATGCGTCAGAAGCGCAATACGAATTTAACGCTATAAATTCACCTGCAGTTTACAGCCGAGACAGTAGCTTACCTAACAAGAGCAACGACGGTCCTTCTACACGTATATCTCTTGAGAAAAGAAATCGCTAGAGCCTTTTCCCAATCTTTATCTCCTAATCAACATGGAGTGGAATTGCATGGACTATGGCGATGATAATAGCCAGAGCGCTGGAATTCGCCATTCGACACAAGGGGTTTCTGACAAGAACAGGGATGGGAGATCCAAGTTCACAGGCGACGATTACGGTCAAGATTTGTCCTTTTACGGCAGTGGTCAAGAAGCACAAAAAGACGTGTTCGGAGGAGAAATAAGTGAACAAAGATCCATATTCGGATGGAACTCCGACCAAGACATTTACTTTGAAAAGGCTCAGGATACGCAAAATATGTTCCCAGATTACAGCGAAGAAACGAAGATGGATAGAAGTCTGCACGAAACATATACAATTAGCGGCGTTCATGTTATAGACTGGAACACGACGTCCACAGTGAGTAACCGAGATAACATCGACATGTCCTACGACGACCATCAGTGTCACTACCTCATCAACACGACTGCTGGTGGCGCGTATGTCACTGTCAATGATGGCCAACGCTTGACTCAGGATGGTGTCACCTCGGCTGGGAACGAAGGAATCGTGAACAGTGTGCCTACAAGAAGTAAAAGCAAGGAAAGGATGTACGCACGAAGGTTGGGTAACTGCCCTGACGAAAACCAACGAATCCGCAATGCCTCCAGAGCGCATATGAACAGAGTGAAGAAGGCGAATGAGATGAAGCAAATGGAAGCGGACACAGCGAAGGTGCGACGGCAGATTGCCTTCCTCAAGCAGATGAAGGAGAGGCAGGAGGCGACCAACGAGTGGCTGGAATACGAACTGCATCTACGGAGTGCAAACCAATAATTCTCTAAATAGACCTACATGTTTTTTTACTATATTGTGCATAAATATACCCTGTGAATCATCAAAATTAACCTCCATACATCATTATATATTTAACATCATTGTACATTATTTATTACATATGTGTGGGTCTGTGAGAGCGAATGTAGAAACTGATATATGTGTGTGCATATACATTATACAAACGTGTGTGTGTGTGTGTGTGTGTGTGATTTGGTATGTAAATGCTGTGAACAGATTTATTTTAAAAACTGTAATAAACATATAAAAGTTTCCTTTAATTTCTCTAACCGTCAATAACATATAAAAGGGTTATTTGATTAATCTTACTCTGATTTACAACAATGCTGAATCTATGTCCATGAGAAATTCGCTTTCAAAATGAGGCGTTACCATCCACATTTTGATCAACTCCAAAAGATGAAACGCATGCCAATGCTTTAGATTCATTTTTGGAATTACAAGACTAATAAGAACAGTAACAGTGACAATTAAAAGAATGAACAATGAAGATAATGGTTATATCACGTGTTGATGATAACAGCATCACAAAAAAGGATGACAACAAAAACAACTCATCACGATTGTGATATCGATCTCTTAAATATGAAATCAGTTTGTAAAGATAATAATACTATTCTTGAATCATGATAGAAATGACAAGTGGTTATCAATACTGAAATAAACATTGCATGAGATATGAATAAGAGATATAGAAGAACGATGAAGAATAATATCAAGTATGAAAGCTGTATTCGTAATAAGTAAACATCAAATCCATTCCCTCGCAGTCATTCATTTTTTATATTTTTCTTTGATATAAAGATTATTATTGTTGTCAGTATTATCATAACAATGACAGTTACCTTCACCAACATCATGATCATTACTGCAAGGAAATAGATTACAGTTATCATTATCATCATCACGGTAATGTTAACATGTTCATATTATTATTATTGTTAATGTTATCATTAATGTTAATCTTTCTCGGTACTGTTATTGTTGTTCCTTTTATTATCAGAATTATTTCCATGATTACCACGGCAGATGATTGCCCGATGCTGCATCTGTGTCTGACACGGAACATAGTTATAGTTTCTCTGATTTGCACAGTTTTCGCACCAATTTTGCCTTACGGACAGTGATGCAAGAAGTTGAAGGTGGAATTCAGTTTAAGAAAACGAAAATAATAATTCAGCAGTGAACAGGGAAGCTAGTAATATCCACGATTCGACCAAAGAGAAAATGGGATATAGAGCAAATGAATGAATAAATGGATGAAGGGAAGGAAACAAAACGGGGAAAGAGAGAGCGTGAAGAACGAATGAGAAGGAATATTTGTGAATAAAAGAGAAAGAAAACGCAGGGATGGGAATGGATGAAGGACTAGATGAATGATTAAAATAATGGAGGTAAAAAAAATGTTTAGATAAAGAAAAGAAAAAGAAAGGAAAAAAAAAAAAACATTTAGAAGCTTGCTTAAGAGGGAAGCTCAAGACGAGTCGAAGGAGATGGAGCGCTTCTGTGACGTCATCAAGGCGTCTCGCGCTTTACACGAAACTTGATTTAATGATAGGCGGCGACACGTACAAGGCGGGTGTCGTTAAAACTAATCTTCTTAATTTCAATTATTCCTTCATTTCATCATATGGTGCCATAGTCTAGATATCTCACCAAAAATAAAGGTATTTCCTTTCTGTGGATCGCGATTGAAAATCAGTTGTTAACTTCTCGAATACGTTTACATTACTTCCTCTTCTGCATTTGAGCACGGTTAAAGGCGTTCTTCGTTCATAATATAGATTTCCCTAAGGCATCTACTGATACGTATAATTCGTAAAGAAATACGTATTTTCAACACGCGTACGACATGCGACAGAAGCGCAATACGAATTTAACGCTATAAATTCACCAGCAGTTTACAGCCGAGACAGTAGCTTACCTAACAAGAGCAACGACGGTCCTTCTACACGTATATCTCTTAAGAAAAGAAATCGCTAAAGCCTTTTCCCAATCTTTATCTCCTAATCAATATGGAGTGGAATTACTTGGACCATGGCGATGATACTAGCCAGAGCGCTGGAATTCGCCATTCGACACAAGTTTTTGAGAAATACAGTGATGAGAGACCTATGTTCACAGACGACGGTTACAGTCAAGATTTGTCCTTTTACGGTAGTGGTCAAGAAGCACAAAAAGAGATGTTCGGAGGAGAAATGAATGAACAAAGATCCATATTTGGATTGACCTCCGACCTAGATATTCTCTTTGAAAAGGAACAGGATACACAGAATATGTTCACAGATTACTGTGAAGAAACGAACGTGGTTAGAAGTCTTCATGAAACTCATGCAACTGGAGGCGTTCATGCTATAGACTGGAACACGACGTCTACAGTGAGTAACCGAGATAACATCGACATGTCTTACGACGACCATCAGTGTCACTACCTCGTCAGCTCGGCTGGTGGTGGCGCCTATGTCACTGTCAATGATGGCCAACGCTTGACTCAGGATGGTGTCACCTCGGCTGGGAACGAAGGAATCGTGAACAGTGTGCCTACAAGAAGTAAAAGCAAGGAAAGGATGTACGCACGAAGGTTGGGTAACTGCCCTGACGAAAACCAACGAATCCGCAATGCCTCCAGAGCGCATATGAACAGAGTGAAGAAGGCGAATGAGATGAAGCAAATGGAAGCGGACACAGCGAAGGTGCGACGGCAGATTGCCTTTCTCAAGCAGATGAAGGAGAGGCAGGAGGCGACCAACGAGTGGCTGGAATACGAACTGTATCTACGGAGTGCAAACCAATAATTCTCTAAATAGACCTACATCTTTTTCACTATATTTTGCATAAATATACCCTGTGAATCATCAAAATTAACCTTCATACATCATTATATATTTAACTTCATTGTACATTATTTATTTCATATACTTAATTATATACATGTATAAGTGTGTGCGTCTGTGAGAGCGAATGTGTGGTTGCACGCAGAAACTGATGTATGTAAATGCTGTGAACAGATTTATTCTAAAAACTGTAATAAACATAAAAGTTTCCTTTAATTTCTCTAACCGTCAATAACATACAAAAGGGTTGTTTGATTGATCTTACTCTGATTTACTACAATGCTGAATCTATGTCCATGAGAAATTCGCTTTCAAAATGAGGCGTTACCATCCACATTTTGATCAATTCCAAAAGATGAAACGAATATCAATTTTCTGGATTCGTTTTTGGAATTGCATGACTAATAAAGATAGTAACAGTGATAATTAAAAGAATGAACAATGAAGATAATGGTTATATCACGTGTTGATGATAACAGCATCACAAAGAAGGGGTACTACTGACAACAGAAACAGTAACTCATCACGATTGTGATATGGATATCTTAAATATGAAATCAGTTTGTAAAGATAATAATACTATTCTTGAATCATGTTAGAAATGACAAGCGGTTAACAGTGAAATAAAGATTGCATGAGATTATATGAATAAGAGATAAAGAAGAACGATGAAGAATAATATCAAGTATGAAAACTGTATTCGTAATAAGAAAACATCAAATGCATTCCCTCGCAGTCAATCACCTTATATATTTGTCGTTGATATAAAGATCATTATTATTGTTGTCACTACTACCATAAGAATGACATTTACCTTCACCAACATTATGGTCATTACTGCAAGGAAATAGATTTCCGTTATTATCATCATCATCACGGTAATGTTAACATGTTCATATTATTATTATTGTTAATGTTATCATTGATGTTAATCTTTCTCGGTACTGTTACTGCTGTTCCTTTTATTATCAGAATTAATTTCATGATTACCACGGCAGATGATTGCCCGATGCTGCATCTGTGTCCGACACGGAACATAGCTATAGTTTCTCTGATTTGCACAGTTTTCGCACCAATTTTGCCTTACGGACAGTGATGCAAGAAGTTGAAGGTGGAATTCAGTTTAAGAAAACGAAAACAATAATTCAGCAGTGAACAGGGAAGCTAGTAATATCCACGATTCGACCAAACAGAAAATGGTAAAGAGAGCACACGGCAGATGATTGCCCGATGCTGCATCTGTGTCTGACACGGAACATAGTTATAGTTTCTCTGATTTGCACAGTTTTCGCACCAATTTTGCCTTACGGACAGTGATGCAAGAAGTTGAAGGTGGAATTCATTTTTAAGAAAACGAAAATAATAATAATCCAGTAGTGAACAGGGAAGCTAGTAATATCCACGATTCGACCAAGCAGAAAGTGGGAAAGAGAGCAAATGGATGAATAAATGGATGAAGGGAAGGAAGCAATACGGGGAAAGAGAGCGTGAAGAACGAATGAGAAAGAATATTTGTTAAGGAAAGAGAAAGAAAAAGCAGGAACGGGAATGGATGAATGACATGAGAGTGATTAAATTAATGTAGGAGGTAAAAAGGAACTCATCTAAAGAAAATGAAAAAATACATATTGTAGAGGCTTGCTTAAGAGGGAAGCTCAAGACGGGTCGAAGATGGAGCGCTTCTGTGACGTCATCAAGGCGTCTCGCGCTTTTCATGAAACGAATTTAATGCGGATATTGTTAAAACTAATCTTATTAACTTCATTTATTCTTTTCATCATATGGTACCAGTCAATATTTTTTACCAAAAATAGAAAGACTTTTTTTGTGTATGTGTGCATCACCTTTCCAGTTGAGATATTGACTTCTCGAATACGTTTACGTTACTTTCTGTTCTGTATTTCAATTCGGTGAAACTAGTGTTATAAACGTTTATCGTTTACTATACATTTTACCGAGATATCTACTAAAACGAATGATTCGTAAAGAAATGCGTATTTTCAGAAAGCGTAAGATAAGAGACAGAAGAGCAATACGAATTTAACGTTATAAATTCATTAGCAGTTTACAGCTGAGACAGTAACTTAGCTAAGAAGAGCAACGACGGTCCTTCTATATGTATATTTCTTGAGAAAAGAAATCGCTAAAGCCCTTTCCTAATCTTTATCTAATCAACATGGAGTGGAATTACTTGGACCATGGCGATGTCAGCAGACAATCCGCTGGTATTCGCCATTCTGAGAAATACAGTGATGAGAAATCTATGTTCACAGGCGAAGACTACGGTAGTGGTCAAGAAGCCCAAGACATGTTCGGAGGAGAAATAAGTGAACAAAGATTTATATGTTCGGATGGAACAACGACCAGTATATTATCATAGAAAATGATCAGGATAACCGAGATAACATGTCCTACGACGACCATCAGTGTCACTACCTCATCAGCACGACTGCTGGTGTCAGGATAGTGTCACCTCGGCTAGGAACGATGGAATCGTGAACAGTGTGCCTACAAGAAGTAAAAGCAAGGAAAGGATGTACGCACGAAGGTTGGGTAACTGCCCTGACGAAAACCAACAAATCTGCAATGCCTCCAGAGCGCATATGAACAGAGTGAAGAAGGCGAATGAGATGAAACTGTAGTGGACGTGATGTACCCCCACTATTTTTGCGAGTCCAAACTAGGCGAGTCCCCCCTGATGACAGCGTAGCACCTCCAGTTCAGCACCTTCCGTGGACGTTCTCAGCAGCCACCTGGAGCATTTTTATTTGTTTTGTTTTATTTACACCTTTTAGCTTTCTTTTAACGGCTTCGGGTATATTTTAACTTTAAATGGTTAAATGAGTTTCATTCTTTTTATCTTTTATTTCAATTTATATTATCTGTCTTTCTCAACAAGACAAGAGTTGATAAAAGCCACATCTTTGCCGCGTATCACTCTTGGGTGGTTCGCTTGTCCATGTAGCAGTCTGGTTCACGGGGCGCCGGGCCTCACCGGACGCCTCCTTCATGTTTTTCTTGTCCTACGAGAGAAAGATAGATATATTTTCATTCTTTGTGAGAGGCCAGATAGGATGTGGTATATTTATTGTACACTTTGAGAATATACAGACTGAGTTTCGTTTGCGTTTTATCCTTGTTTTATTTGTTTTTTAAAAGAAGAATGGACATATATAAATAGACTGAAAGAATGGAAAAAGGAAATGATCACACTGACAATGATAATAATAAATGAAATATAAGTTAATGAAAGTATTATGGGCTTCAGAGCCGTAATGGGTGGGTTATGCTGCAAAACACGCCTGCTACCACTTTTAAAGCAACTCCCCTGCCTGAATTGCACTCTGCAAGACCCGCGCTGTAGTTTGCAAGTGGGGAAAAACACTACAAAGCAAATGGAAGCGGACACAGCGAAGGTGCGTCAGCAGATGAAGGAGGCAGGAGGCGACCAACGAGTGGCTGGAATACGAACTGCATCAACGGAGTGCAAAGCAATAATTCTCAAAATAAATATACATTTTTTTTTTTTTTTACTATATTGTGTTTGAATATGTCCGAAGAATGATCAAAATTAATATATATTTGTGCTTGTGCGTGTGCATATACATGCATATAAACGTGTGTGCATATACATGTATAAAAACGTGTGAGTGTGTGTGTGTGCATATACATGTATATAAACGTGTGTGTGGCCTAGAATATGTAACGTGTTTGTGTCCTAGAATATGTAACTGCTGTGAACCGATTTATTCTAAAAATTGCAAGAAACATGCAAAAGTATTCTTTATTTTTTTATGTATTTATTTATTTTTATTTTATTTTTTTTTATTATTTTTTTTTTTACCGTCATTCACATTTATATTACGATGCTGAATCTATCTCCATGAGAAATTCACTTTCAAATTGAGGTGTTACCATTCTACATTTTGATTAATTCTAAAATATGAGAGAGGAAGGAAAGGAGAAAAAAATATATCATTAATTCACATTGCAAACAGTAGTACCAACCTTCGCTGATTTTTCTTGATGTTGCCCAAACAGTTGATTTCCGTCATCGATGTCAAAAAACGAGAATACTGGAAGATTCTACCGCATGTTTCCTTGTTCTACCCGGCAGTTGGCTGACCACTGGTGGGTACTGGGTGGGGTAGGGGTGGGAGGGGGGAGGGTAGGTCGTTGTGGCGTGACTGACATAGCTGCTTAAGACCAAACTACTGCAGAGAGGTGACGTAGCGTGTGGTGAGGGATGTGAGGCCTCGGGCAGTGAGGGCGCTGTCGTAGCTAGTAACGACAGGACCGAGAATGACGTTGACTGCCCTTTTCTCCACCCTCTCCAGTGATAGCAGTTGGGTGGTGATGAAGCTGAAGGAAGGGGGCCAGGCGGGGGAGGCGCAGGTCAATTTGGGTAGGATAAATAACCTGTAGATCAGGGGCGCCCAACCTAGGGATCATGGGGTACTTTCTTGGGGGCCGTAGAGCAACATGAAAATGAGGACATCGAATTAAACTGGACTTTGTCTATCAATAAACTAGAATCTCTTTATGTAGTGTTCTTATCTTATAGCTGTTGGCACCATTCATAACTAAAAAGATGACAGACACTGACGGGACCATGGAGATCATTATCTATTAGTCGGGGGTCACGTGATGTAAAAGGTTGGGAACCGCTACTGGAGATGTTTTGAAGCTCCTTGAGTGGGACTCCAAGGGATTTGAGGCGGTGCAGCATGTGGAGCTTGTACGAGGCGGACCTGACGATGTCTCTAAAATGCGTCCTTGAGAACCTTTCGTCGATGGTGTCGCCGAGCAGCTTGGTGGAGCGGACTACGTCGAGCGGGTGGTTGTCCAGCGGTCAGCGGGGGGGGGGGGTATGTGTGTGTGTGTGTGTGTGGTTTGGTGTGTGTGTGTGTGGTTGTGTGTGTGTATGTGTGTCTGTGGTTGTTTGTGTGTGTGTATGGTTGTATGTGTGTCTGTGGTTGTGTGTGTGTGTGTGTGTCTGTGGTTGTGTGTGTATGTGTATGGTTGTGTGTGTGGCTGTGTGTGTGGTTGTGGTTGTGTGTGTGGTTATGTGTGTGTATTTGTGTTTGTGTGTGTGTTTATACGTGCGTGGGGGGGAGAGGCATGTGTGCGTGCGTGTCTGTCTGCACGTTCTAGTTGCATTATATTGCATTACATGGCTCACACAAGACGTCATACCCACCTGTTACCAGGCAGCATGAATCACTCATACTTCAGATTCAAAAGTAACTTGTTTTCGACCTAAAGTACAAAAAAAGAGGAGAAGGAATTGGGAAGTAACTTATAATTCACATAATACAACGCGCAGATAAACGTGGAGGCAAAAACACGCACATACATAAAAAGCATACACGCATAATTATTTCATAATAAAACATTTCCTCAAGACCTTAACGATACACTTGCGACTACTGTTTAAAATACCACATTTCAAATCATGTTCCTAGCCTCTTTTTTTTTTTTTTTTTATCTACCTCAAACGTACTACTGTCAGGTCGCAATGGTAAAAGCCTTGGTTGCAAAAACAAACGCTCCAAGGCAATTTCCGCTTATGCACATAGTTTTGGAATTCTCCTCTCAAGATGATAATTCACACAGGCATACCAACTGCACAAGTTACTTTCGAGTTGACCCCTATCCATGCAACATAAGGCGGACCCGAGTTTTCCTACTTTCAGCGGCACGCTAGCTGATGCTCCCACCCACTGGTATGACGTCACATAATGGCGCTCATGGTCCGATGACGTCACACACCACGGAAAGGGAGGATGCTGCTTCACGCATCCTGGTATGTTAACAATCCAAAACTTCGTCGTTCATTCAGTACTATTAACCTGATTCTAGCCAGCCACACGATACCCATTTACATTTTTTTAAGCGCGATATATGTGGTTATATATGGGCCGTGATATAAAATACATGTTAGGTTTCATTAGTTCAGTAAGAGCGTAAGAGCGCGTGTGGGTTCTTCTTTGCAAACCCAATATCTACCTCAGTGGTAATTCAGAACAACTATTTCACGACTTTTGAATATTATTCACAAATACACATACTGTATATAGGAATATTACTGTTATTAACATCCAAGAATCACAGAGCGAACCAACACTGTATTTACAAATACATATATACATATATACACGCACACACACACACACTTATATATATACGGTTGTACATATGTACATGTATTTATGTATATACGTATGTATACATGTATATGCATGTATGCATGTATATGTGTATATATGTACATATATAATACATATATGTATATATATACATACATATATATACATATATATATATATATATATATATATATATATATATATATATATATATATATATACACACACACATACACACACACACACACACACACACACACACACACACACACACATTTATGTATATATGTGCATATATATATATATATATATATATATATATATATATATATATATATATGTATGTATGTATGTGTGTGTGTGTGTGTGTGTGTGTGTGTGTGTGTGTGTGTGTGTGTGTGTGTATATGTGTGTGTGTGTGTGTGTGCGTGTGTGTGTATATACACACACACACACGCACACACATACACACACACACACACACACACACACACACATACATATATATATATATATATATATATATATATATATATATATATAAATATATATATATACATATATATATATATATATATATACATATATATATATATATATATATATATATATATATATATATATACATATATATACATATATATACATATATATATATATATATATATATATATATATATATATATATATATATATATATATATATATATATATATATATATATATGTATATATATATATATATTCATATATATATACATATATATATATATATATATATATATATATATTCATATATATATATATATATATATATATTCATATATATATATATATATATATATATATATATATATATATATATATATATATATATATATATATATATACATATATATGTACACATATATGTACACACACGCACACATATATACATATAAACATATATACATGCATATATATATACATACATACAAGCATATATACGAATATATATACATGTATAAAGATATGCATATACACATATACCCATATATACATACGGATATGAGGGAGAAGTAAAACTCAATATTCAGTTAAATAATATCATTGAATGAATTAGCAATATTGCATAACACATTAGAGACTCCACATAGTTCACACTGAAGCCTCTCGCAGGTCGCTTCCCGCCTCTCCTCGAGCAAGGTGTCGTCCTTGAGCGCCATCAGTTGCGCAATGTGGGTCGCAGCTGCGCCTGGGCTTCGGGCATCCACTCCTCCTCGCTCGGCCTCTTCACTCTGTTTACCTGCGCTCTGGTGGCATTCAGGATTCGTCTGCCCCTTGTCTTTTATATCCTTATCCTGTTTATTACTTTTAGCTTGCCTTTAGAAAGCGTCTCCAGAAAATCCGCCCACGGTGGATCATCTAGATCGAGGCGTCCACTTCCGCCGATGGCAACACTGGCGTCCTAAGTAGCGTCGAAACGGCAAGGAGACTGGTGGCCATCATGGGACGCAACGTTGTTTTCATGATTGTACATTGACCTTTCACTGTACATTCTCACCTCCGGGGGGTCTGAGCTGCAACCGGTCCCGGACACGAATTCCTCGCGGATAAATAGGTTATACGCGTCTCCGGGAGTATGAACTGCCTGTTCATTTTGCTCTTGTGTCTGTGAACTACCTTTAAAATCCTTGCGTCGTGACAGGCATTTGTATTCCGTGTATTTGTAGTCGAACGTCTGCAGTGAGCAACCGCCGAAGTTTTGCCAAGTTGTAACGCTTATATCGTGGAAGGTCTCCATGATCATTATCAACTGGCGGATTTCAACTTTTCCCACACACACTAATCTCGAATTTTTTTTTGAAGGATTCAGTACGTATTTTGATGCTGGTTTGACGTTGGTTCTACTTCCGGTTCGCTTGGAGGAAGATGACTCGTGCGTTTGATGTGGCTCGCCAGAACATTTCTAATGCCGTGAAGACGAGGAAGTCATCCTTAACAGACCATGCTGACTAGAAAGTTACAATGCTAATTTTGGCACTTATGCTGATGATGAACTAAGGACATCAAATTACGGACGGACGTGTTTTAAGACTTACATCAGGTTATACTGATTAAATCATTGATATATATGCACACTCACACACGCATGCACTCACGCACACACACACATACACACACTCATACACACACGCACACGCGAACACACACACATATATATGTGTGTGTGTGTGTGTAGAGAGAGAGAGAGAGAGAGAGAGAGAGAGAGAGAGAGATAATAATAATATAAAAATATATAATGATATTGATAATGTTAATAGCAACCTTAATGATAATAAGGATAATGATCATAATCATCTTTATCATAACTGTCATTTTTATTGTGCTATCATTATCATTATCACTGTTATTTTGTTGTTGTCATTGTCTCTGTAATTATCACGATTACAACTATTTGTTATTGTTATCATTATGTTTATTATTATTATTATTATTAATATTATCATCATTATGATTGTTAGTATTATCATGTGTTATTGCTGTTATTGTTATCAGTCTTATTACTGCTTCAATATTATCTTATTATAATTATCACCATTGTTAATATCACGGTTAGTAGAATAATAATGATTATAATAACAATGATCCTCACTATCTTTATCATAGTTGCTATTAGTATCATCATTATATTTATCATCATCATCATCATCATCATCACTATTAGTATAATCAGTATCATTATCATTATTATTATGATCATTATTATCATCATAATCATCATTATTATTATTGCTAGCATTGCTACTACTAATACTACTTCTACTATTATCATCATTATTGGTAATGTTATTATTATCTTCCTCATTACCATTATCATTATCATTATCATCATTATTTTTAATATCATTATCATCATCATCATTGCCTAGCATTACCAGCACAAAATATCATAGCCACTTCCTCTGATGACGTGCAGCATGACGTTCGTGCAGAACAACTCGAGCAAAACAGACGTAGATATGGTGCAATGCGATATCCGTGACGTCATGTCACTGTGAGTACGTTTTGTACATCCTCTGAGCAAGATAATCCAGGAAGATAAAGATGTACCACGTGGGAAAGTGATAAGGATAATGAGTAAGATGATGATGATGATGATAATGATAATGGTGATGACCATGATTACAATATAAAAAAACGATGATTTTGATTTTGATGATAATGTGGTGATATTGATGATGAAAATGATAATGATGATAATAGCGGAAATAACAGTGATGCTTATAAAGTTAATGGTAATAATGATAATCACGATGATGATGATGGTAATGATAATGATACTATGACTACTACTACTACTACTATTACAAAGGATGATAACAACAAAGATAATAGTGATAACAAAAATAACAATAATAACGATAATAACAAAAGTAATAATAACAGTCATGATGATGGCAATAATAATAATAATAATAATAAGAAAAATGCTACTAAAGATAAAATAATTTTATAACTGTAATGACAGTGACAATAATTATGATAACAATAATGATATAATTGATTTTATAACTGTAATGACAATGACTATAATTATGATAACAACAATTATAATATTAATGATAACAAGTATAATGAAAACAACAATAATAATGATAATGACAATAATAGTTATGATACTAGTTATGACACTATAACAATAACAATTATCTTTATCATCATTATTATCATAACGATGATAACATTAATGATGATGATAATGGTGATGATTAACAAAAAAACAACAACAACAACAATGATAATAATAACAGATGATCACAATAATACTATGATGGTAATGATGATATCAAAGGCAATAATCTTCATTGTGATGAAGAACACGATAGCAACAAAACAACAATAATGATAATAATAGCAACAAAAATTATAGTAATAACAGTGATAATAATGATGATTAGCATATTCATTATCATCCTTGTCATCATCAATATTGTTGTTATTAGTATTATCATCAATAATGATAACAATAATCAAAATAAAGATGATGATAATATTGACAATAATAATAATGATAATGATGAAGATAATACTAATAATATCATTAATAATAATATTGATAATAATAGCAAAACGTGTAATGATGATGATGATATCATTGATAACAATAGCTGCCCTGCCCGTGCCTCGCCAGGGCGGCCGGCCACTCCCTCGCCTTCCCTCTCCTCCGCCCCCCCCCGCCCCCCCCCCCGGCCCAGACCCCCGGCGCCCGCACGGACCTCCCGACGGTGGCCGCGGCGAAGCTGCCTCGACGCGAACCTGGCACGATACCACGACGCGCCACTCTCTTCATATTATCACCATTATGATTATTAGTATTATAAGTGGTATTGATGTTATTATTATCTAACTATTGCTGTTGTTATTTTGAATATTATCTTTATTATTATTATTATCATTACCATCATTGTTAATATCATTGTTAGTAAAATGATAATGATAAAAATGATCCTCGCTATTTTCATTATATTCTTATTATAATTATCATTATCATTATCGTCATCATCATTAACATTATCATTATCATTATTATTTTTATCATTATAATTATCATTATTATTACTACTAGCACTCCTCCTACTACTACTACAACTCCTACTGTTATCATCATTATTAGTAAGGTTATTATTATCATTCATCATTGTTAATATCATTATCATCATTATCTTTAATATCATTATCATCATCATCATTGCCTAGCATTACCAGCACAAAATATCATAGCCACTTCCTCTGATGACGTGCAGCATGACGTTCGTGCAGAACAACTCGAGCAAAACAGACGTAGATATGGTGCAATGCGATATCCGTGACGTCATGTCACTGTGAGTACGTTTTGTACATCCTCTGAGCAAGATAATCCAGGAAGATAAAGATGTACCACGTGGGAAAGTGATAAGGATAATGAGTAAGATGATGATGATGATGATAATGATGATGACCATGATTTATAAAAACACGATGGTATTGATTATGATGATAAGTGTGGTGATTCTGATGATGAAGATGATAATGATGATCATGATAATAAAAGCAGTAATAACAGTGATGATTATAAAGTTAATGGTAGTAATGATAGAAATAGTGATGATTATGGTAATAATAATGATTATAATAATAATGATAATGAAAGTAATGATAACGATGAAGATGGCGATAAAGATGATGATAATAATGATACTACTAATATTACTTCTATTAGTACTACTACTACAAATGATGATAATAACAATGGTAATGATAACAAATATATTAATAATAATAATGATAATAATAATAATAGTGATATTAATAAGAATGATAAAAAGTCATAATGTTGGTAATGATGATAATAATAATAATAATAATAAGAATAAGAATAAGAATAAGAATAAGAATAAGAATAAGAATGATAATAATGGTAAAAAAGGATTTTGTAACTGTAATGACAATGACAAAATTATAACAAGGATAATAGAAATAATGATAATACAATAAGGATATAAGCAATAATGATAATGATGATGATAACAATAAAACTGATAGTGATAATAGTTATGATAATAGAATAGATAATGATAACAATTATTATCATTATCATAACGATAATGACAATAATGGTGATGATAATAATAACAATAATAGTAACAATAATGATAATAAGGATAATAGTAATAACAATAATGATAATAATGATAATAGTAATAACAATAATGATAATAAGAAGAGTGATAATGATGTTGATTACAATAATATTAATATGGTAATAATGATGATGATAACAAAATTAACGATAGTGATAGTAATAATGATAATCAACAGTAATATTCTTATTATTATCACAACAGTGATAATAATAGCAACAAAAATGATAATAATAATAATAACAACAACAACAGCAACAACAACAGCAACAAAACAAAAATAATTATGGTAATAATAATAATAATAATAAATGTAATGATGATAATAATATCATTGGTAACAATAGCAAAAATGATATTGATAATAATGATGATGATAACGATAATGATGATAATAACAATAATGATAATAATGATGATAATGATAATGGTAATAATAGCAATATTAATGATAATAATGAAAAACAGTAACGACGATAATTATTATAGTAATACTATCAGCGATGGTAAGAATAATAATGATAACAATGATAATAATAGCATTAATGATAATGACAATAATAATGATAAGAGTATTACTAACACTAATGCTAATACTAAAATAGTGATGATAGTAATAATGTTAATAATAGTAACAATAATGATAATAATAATGAAGATGATATCAATAATATTGATTATAATAGTAAAAGTAATGATAGTGATAACAATAACATCACTATTAATAACAACATTAATAGTAATGATAATAATAATAGAAATAATAATAACAAAAATGATTATTTAATTGTAATGAAAAATAATAACAGCAATAGCAATAACGATAATAATAATAGTAACAACACTGATTTTCACATTCCAAATTCCAAATACAAAGCTTGTATCAAAATCATTATTAGAGCACCGTCTTCAAAAATCGAACCAATCTATAAAATGGTTTCTCCCAAACAGATTTTTTCTTCTGAAAAATCCTTTATAGTCATGATTTTCTTGCCATCTGGGAAGCATGGTTTAATGCACGTTAAAATTCTACATCGAAATAACCACGGGTAGAAAAAACATGAATTCAAACTAAAATTCTCTCTATCAGATGGCAGAAGATTCTTGTGGGCATAATCGATAACTTTAATTGATTCGTCATAAGGAAGGCGTTTTAGCCTCGAAGGCAATATACTGTCCTCATCTGCTAGTCAGGCAGTCGTGCATTCAGGCCTATCAGCTCTGTGTCATGATTCTGCGGAGGATCGTATTTGATAGATTCGTTAAGGCGGAATGACACTTAAAACTGCACGGATTTCGTCCTTGAAGCACTGCAGAGATATTGCAATCTGATTTTCTATGATTGACCACCTATCCATATTAGATTAGCGTCTATTCTGACTTGGCTCAAGCG
>NC_091581.1:11125627-11128127 GCF_042767895.1 Penaeus vannamei
ATTAATGATAATAAGGATAATGATCATAATCATTGTCATAACTGTCATTTTTATTGTGCTATCATTATCATTATCACTGTTATTTTGTTGTTGTCATTGTCTCTGTAATTATCACGATTACAACTATTTGTTATTGTTATCATTATGTTTATTATTATTATTATTATTAATATTATCATCATTATGATTGTTAGTATTATCATGTGTTATTGCTGTTATTGTTATCAGTCTTATTACTGCTTCAATATTATCTTATTATAATTATCACCATTGTTAATATCACGGTTAGTAGAATAATAATGATTATAATAACAATGATCCTCACTATCTTTATCATAATTGCTATTAGTATTATCATTATATTTATCATCATCATCATCATCACTATTAGTATTATCAGTATCATTATCATTATTATTATGATCATTATTATCATCATAATCATCATTATTATTATTGCTAGCATTCCTACTACTAATACTACTTCTACTATTATCATCATTATTAGTAATGTTATTATTATCTTCCTCATTACCATTATCATTATCATTATCATCATTATTTTTAATATCATTATCATCATCATCATTGCCTAGCATTACCAGCACAAAATGTCATAGCCACTTCCTCTGATGACGTGCAGCATGACGTTCGTGCAGAACAACTCGAGCAAAACAGACGTAGATATGGTGCAATGCGATATCCGTGACGTCATGTCACTGTGAGTACGTTTTGTACATCCTCTGAGCAAGATAATCCAGGAAGATATAGATGTACCACGTGGGAAAGTGATAAGGATAATGAGTAAGATGATGATGATGATGATAATGATAATGGTGATGACCATGATTACAATATAAAAAAACGATGATTTTGATTTTGATGATAATGTGGTGATATTGATGATGAAAATGATAATGATGATAATAGCGGAAATAACAGTGATGCTTATAAAGTTAATGGTAATAATGATAATCACGATGATGATGATGGTAATGATAATGATACTATGACTACTACTACTATTACTATTACAAAGGATGATAACAACAAAGATAATAGTGATAACAAAAATAACAATAATAACGATAATAACAAAAGTAATAATAACAGTCATGATGATGGCAATAATAATAATAATAATAAGAAGAAAAATGCTACTAAAGACAAAATAATCTTATAACTGTAATGACAGTGACAATAATTATGATAACAATAATGATCTAAATGATTTTATAACTGTAATGACAATGACTATAATTATGATAACAATAATTATAATATTAATGATAACAAGTATAATGAAAACAACAATAATAATGATAATGACAATAATAGTTATGATACTAGTTATGACACTATAACAATAACAATTATCTTTATCATCATTATTATCATAACGATGATAATATTAATGATGATGATAATAGTGATGATTAACAACAAAAACAACAACAACAACAATGATAATAATAACAGATGATCACAATAATACTATGATGGTAATGATGATATCAAAGGCAATAATCTTCATTGTGATGAAGAACACGATAGCAACAAAACAACAATAATGATAATAATAGCAACAAAAATTATAGTAATAACAGTGATAATAATGATGATTAGCATATTCATTATCATCCTTGTCATCATCAATATTGTTGTTATTAGCATTATCATCAATAATGATAACAATATTCAAAATAAAGATGATGATAATATTGACAATAATAATAATGATAATGATGAAGATAATACTAATAATATCATTAATAATAATATTGATAATAATAGCAAAACGTGTAATGATGATGATGATATCATTGATAACAATAGCTGCCCTGCCCGTGCCTCGCCAGGGCGGCCGGCCACTCCCTCGCCTTCCCTCTCCTCCGCCCCCCCCCCCCTCGGCCCAGACCCCCGGCGCCCGCACGGACCTCCCGACGGCGGCCGCGGCGAAGCTGCCTCGACGCGAACCTGGCACGATACCACGACGCGCCACTCTCTTCATATTATCACCATTATGATTATTAGTATTATAAGCGGTATTGATGTTATTATTATCTAACTATTGCTGTTGTTATTTTGAATATTATCTTTATTATTATTATTATCATTACCATCATTGTTAATATCATTGTTAGTAAAATGATAATGATAAAAATGATCCTCGCTATTTTCATTATAATCTTATTATAATTATCATTATCATTATCGTCATCATCATTAACATTATCATTATCATTATTATTTTTATCATTATAATTATTATTATTACTACTAGCACTCCTACTACTACTACTACAACTCCTACTGTTATCATCATTATTAGTAAGGTTATTATTATCATTCATCATTGTTAATATCATTATCATCATTATCTTTAATATCATTATCATCATCATTGCCTAGCATTACCAGCACAAAATATCATAGCCACTTCCTCTGATGACGTGCAGCATGACGTTCGTGCAGAACAACTCGAGCAAAACAGACGTAG
>NC_091581.1:11149285-11151785 GCF_042767895.1 Penaeus vannamei
CCCCCACTCGGAATTAATTGAGCACCTGGAGGCCCTGGTGGGCCGTACTCTCAAGATAGCTACGTCTTCAGGCAAGAAGTTCGGAGACATCGTGAGAGAAAAGAGGTCTAACCACAACAGACCCCTCAGCCAGGTGTACAGCATACCCTATGGGGGCTGTGATAAGGTATACATAGGCGAGACAGCACAAGGACTGCACGAACAACACCGCAGCGCTCTCCGACGCCATGACACGAGAAGCGCCTTCGTTGTTTACGGAGACACCGGCGGTCACCTCCCGAAGTGGTCCCAGGCCTCCATAATAAAGCAAGGCCTGGCCCCACGACAAAGGAAGATGGTAGAAGCGGCGTGAATTCATACAACTAACAACATCAACACCGCTACGGGGAGCCACGAACTAGCCAAGGTCGTCGCTCACCTGATTACCGACGTGACCTGACCACCCAGTATTTTTATATATACTCCTCTATGTACATCTTGTGGTCCGCGCGGTTCGCGCCCCGCCCAGACGCGAGAAGTTGCAATTGTCGCCCGGAGGTTACTGCTGTGGCTGGGCACCACGGTGGGTAAGGACTAAGCTCTGTCGCGTCAGCACTCGCTGACACACGTTGATCGAGTCGACATTAGTCGGCACAGGCCGGGCTTCCCCATAGCCCGGGCGAGGCTCAGCTTCGCATATCGGACTTATCCTTATCCTTATCTTGTGGTATAAGCCCTGACGAAGCAATAGCGAAAAGGCCTTCGGCATATTCGTGTGTTTTCTTGTCCTTCCCTTCGTTCTTCCTGTTGCATATATATATATATATATATATATATATATATATATATATATATATATATACATAATATATATATACCTAAACATATATATAAACACACACACACAGACGCACGCGCGCACACACACACACGCACACATATATGTATATATATATATATATATATATATATATATATATATATATATATATATATATATATATATGTGTGTGTGTGTGTGTGTGTGTGTGTGTGTGTGTGTGTGTGTGTGTGCGCGCGTGCGTCTGTATGTGTGTTTATATATATGTTTATGTAGGTATATGTGTATATATATATATATATATATATATATATATATATATATATATATATATATATATATCACTCGTCATCCGCGGCATCCTCGTCTCGAAGAGTGATGATTAGCCAGAGGCTTGGGACAGGATCCGTAGTGGTAGTCTTTGTTGCAGGTTGGGCAGATATGTGTTGTGTGTTCGCGCACAAATGCTGCGCCTTCTTTCCTCGCCGCTCTCTTGCAAGTTGCCTGGGCTCTGGCGTTAGCGTGCCTTGGCAACTTCCTTATCACACTTTGGCGCCATGTGTCTCGAAGTTTAGCAGTGTCCTCCCAAGTGCTGATGCCGTTTTGCGCGGCGCAAGTCACGCTGGCAGACGTCCTTGTAGCGAAACAGCGGTCGACCAGCGTGGCGGACGCCCTCCCGCAGTTTTCCATATAGGATTACTCTTGGTATATGGTCGGGCTTCATGCGGTGCACATGGCCGAGCCACAGGAGGCGTCTTTGGATCAACAGAGTGTACATGCTCAGCAATCCAGTGCGTTCCGAGTCTCTGTCCTGCATCCCGATGTAGAGCAGGCGGCGAAGGCCGTGGGAATGGAAACTTTCGAGTCGCCACTTCTGCCTGGCGTAGGTCATCTAAGACTCACTGCCATATAAGAGTCGATATGACGCAAGCTTGGTAAATGCGTAGCTTGGGCTTATTGCTCAACAGATTGTTTTTCCACACTCGATTGTTGAGTTTGGTTATGACAGCGGCTGCTTTAGCGATACTGGAGATGATCTCGGCATCAAGCGAAAATGTGCTGGACATAGTTGCTCCCGAGTAGGTGAGTGTCCACGACCTCGTATTATGTAGTGTCGATGATAATGACGGGAAATTGCTGCACCTTGCGCTAAGATGTTGGTCTTCCCAAGACTGATCGTTAGTCAAAATTCCTTGCTGGCGTCGGACAATTTGTTGACCAAACACTGTAGCCCCTCTTCACTGTGTGATGCTGGAGCAGCATCGTCTGCGAACAGCTCTCGTATGAGGCTCTTGCAGACTTTGGTTTTGGCACGGTGCTTTGAACAGTTTCCCGTTTGATCTCATTCAGCTGTAGACGCCTTCTGGGTAATCTGCAAAAGCGTAGTGGATCTGCAAAAGCATATTGGAGCAGCACTGAGATCTCGAACAAGGTTGGGGCTAGGACGCACCCCTGCTGACTGGGAAGGTAATTGGGGTGGTTCCATCAAATCATAATGTACTTCGCATGTCTTAGTGGAACGAGGTAATGATGGCCATGAACTTACGAGCATATAGACCTTGCTTACGAGTACATTACGTCTTCTGGAGGATCCGGAAGAGCCCACGGTAGTTATTACAGTCACTGCGGTTGTCCATGTTCTTATACAAGGTATATTTATGAATATAAATGTAATATCAAAGCCTATATATATATATATAT
>NC_091581.1:11156785-11161785 GCF_042767895.1 Penaeus vannamei
ATGGAAAGGATATTGGGAACAAGAAATGGCATCATGAACCAGTAAAAGTATATAGAATCATTAAATGTCCAAACTGCTTAAATTTCTAATTTCAATATTTTGCTTTCTTTGAAATTATCCCTTTATTTTACATCAAAGGTTTGTGCATCTTTATGCAGATTCTATGCAATGTCCAGTCAGTTAAATTGTAAATTCTAAAAAAGTAGAAAGTATACATTATTCACTTCCCATAGCATTAAAGCATTAAAGCATTAAAGGGTAGCTTGCCCAGGCACAATGTACTTTGTAATTCTAAAGGCTCTGTATTCATACTTTTTTGTTAAACTTTGACCTGCCAGTAAAAGATATGATTTTTTATATTTCTTCTTAACCTAAAAAGATTTCTTACTCAGTCTTATTAAAGAGGCAGTAGACAGTATTGGTGTACTTCTTATACTCTGCTAATTCTTCCTTGGCATAAGGGGTGATGAGCAATTCTTTGTCGACTTCATTAATGCCATATTGCGAGGCAAATTTATTGGCTCCTTCTCCTAATGAAAACATTTTATAAATTAGAGGAAAATACTTTCATTCAACACTTTATCTGAAAGTTCTAAAACTTTTACAAAAAGGTACTACTCTTAAAGATTATTTCAATGCCTTATACATTTGAATCATATCTACATGTGATGCAGTGATACAAAACATACTGGCAGACAAATCATGTTAGAAAACATTCCTACTTGCCTGCTAACATTACATGAGGAGTTTTCTCCATGATGAGGCGAGCAACTTTTACAGGGTTTGGAATGTTTCTTATTGCAGCCACTGCTCCTGCCTCCATGGTTGCACCATTCATGATAATGGCATCCATTTCCACCTGTTCGTCAAATGTGAGAACAGAGCCAGTTCCTAAAAAAAAATAAATATATAAATATAAATGTAAATATGTACACACACACACACAAACACAAACACACACACACACACACACACACACACACACACACACACACACACACACACACACACACACACACACACACACACACACACACACACACACACACACACACACACACACACAAAAATTCACATGCACACGCACACGCACACACATGATCTTGCACTCACCTGCATCAAAGACTGGGTTATCTTCAAGAGAAATTACCGCAGCTTCTGCTACATCAACAACTGAACCACCCTCCTGGAGGACCTAGTGATGACAAAAGAATTAGTGATAACTATTTTTACATTATCTAAAAAATAGTTTAAATTACACAATTTTTCATATTTTTCTGTTAAGGATGCCTGGGCCATCCTATCCAAAACTAAAGTGATATAGCTATCATCTCTAAAAATAGCCTATATCATCATCAATATGCTGTTGAGAAAAGGTTAGAAAAGCTGCAACTTAACAATTTTTGGTAAGTTTTACTCTTTATAATCAGTTTTCATTCCTCTAAAAAAAATTATCATAAACTTCTAACTTTCTTCATTCATCTCAAAGAAAAAAAAAATCTTTTATATAAAAAAACTGATCATGCAAAAGAGGCCAAATCAGTATTGTAGTGTCTAAGAATTGCTGAATAATACAACAGACCAAAACAGGAACCACAACCTTTGTTGGTGTGTTCTTAGTAGTATGAGGACAAATATCAACCATGTGAACTGGTGATACTGTGTCTGGTTTCTTGCCATATCTTTGACATTTATAAACAGACTGAAAGTAAACAGTACCATGCAAACAAAGGACTACGGATGTAACAAAGCCCCTAAAATCTCCTTTTATCTTTATACCAAATTTTTGCAACATCAGCTAATGAGGAACTGATTTTTTTTCTTTGTAAAAAAAGAAAAAAAAAATCAAATTCATCTTCCACATCCATTGTTATGCATCCATCTTAATATCATCTAAAATTCTTTAATATATTATGTACACACATTACTCACAAAATAACAGAAATCTAAAAAAAAGAAAAGAAAAAAAAAAGAAAGAAAGAAAAAAAAAAAAACTCATGTTACTGTTGCTGTTAAAAACAACTGAGTCTTTTAAACTATCTGAGACCTTTACACATTGTGTAATGAGTCCATCTCAGTTTGATTAATATCATTACATGGATATTATTGCAAACCTAAAATAGTTTTTTTAATTTCAGTTTACAAATTACTTATGCAAAAGAAAAATTATTAAGCTGTAAAACCAATCTGATACTACAAAGCAAGGCTAATAATAAGAGTGACCACTGAAGTAATTACCAGAACTTCTGAATTCACTCCTTATGATCAGCAAAATATTTCCCAATAGAAAATCTATTTAATTTAAATCTGTGCAGCATATGAATAACACATACATCATTCAAGTAGAATATTAAAGTTTCATAAAGATGAATGTGTCTCACCTTATAGCCACGAAGAGCAGCAGTCTTGACCCCAGCAATACTTCTATCCCACAGTATTTCAGGTACAGCCCAAGCTCCCCCATGAACAATTACAACTGGTTCAACCATAATGATGATATTGTTTTAGTACTAATTTCTGAGGAGTTCCTGCAAAATAAAGATTACATAATCAATAATCTAAAAAATTATGTATAATGCATGAATACAATACTGCATCTCATGGTAAATTATTGCAGCTTGTATTCATATCATTATGCTATCTCTTTACGAGACACGACAAAGTAAACCATAAGACTAAATAAATCATGTAAATCAAAGAACTTACATGGAGCTTGTTATTAAGCTAAAATCATGTAGTAGTCTATTGTTGGGATTGTCCAGAGATAAATCCATCTGAATTTAGGTGGCCTCTTGCATTTGCCTTTGTCTGTAATACATATGTCTTGGTATGTCTCAAGGGGGGATTTCAGGGTATGCAGTCCCCCTGATTATGGTGTTCAATGTATGGAAGGAAGTTTATGGAAGGAATTACTGTTGGGGCCACAGAAGCTTTTTGTTGAGGATATATAAATACCTTTCTTTATTTTACTACAATTAAAAAAAACAAGCTGAGTGTATTAAAAAAGAAGGTCACCATCAGCAATAATTTCTTCAATCTGGGAGTCAATGACTGCAGATGGCCTTCAGTTTTATAAAAGCTACTCAAGTTACCAGGTAGCTAATGCTAGAAACTAAAATTCATACTATTTAAAATGTACTAAATGTGTACTGTTGGAAGACCTCAACTCCTATTATAACAACTGTATATAAGTAACTAGTGTGAATTTCTGCAAATCTTTGACTGGAGTCACAATTTCCCCATGCCATTTACCCTTGCTGAAAAATTATCACTAGCCTACCAGTAGGTCAACACAGTGAAATCATTCTTAGTGCATGTAATGAGTGCCATCAAAAAAAGACCAAGCGTATTCCCAAGGATATACAGTTGTTTATCCTTTTTGCCTTAAAATGTTATACTCTGGTAAGGCTATAAGAATCAAAGTTCATGTTTTGCGTTCACCTCCCACTAATCCCAACAACACCCGCCAAAAAAATTCATCCTCCTTAATAAATTTCATTATACCCTCCAAAATATGATTTGATGACTTTGAAAACCTTTTCTCTTGTTATGCTTTTACTAGTAAATATGAATGAAAAATATCACGATTACCCACAAGAACTAAGATGATTTGATAACTTTGAAAAGTTGTTGTTCTCTTCTTTAAATGGTTGTACAAATAGATAATGAATAATGAAAAGTAGCCTCATCAGTTTTCACTTTTGCCCGGATGCAAAACAGGAACCTTCATTCTTGTGGCCTAATGTTTGGTACTCCAAAATGTGGCATCTATCTCTAACAAAGTGTTCAGGTAATTTATGGAATAGAAATCACTTCACAACTGGCAAACAAAAGCATATATGAAAGTGATTATCAATTAATTCTGTGACATTTCTATTGCAAAATAGAAATGTCATTACATTAAGAAATTAAAATCCAATCTTGCTGCTGGATATTTGGCCTTCACTGGTGTGCAAACTATTCCTATTACCTACACGTCCAGTCAAACTAAAGCACTTATTCATTTTGCAATGAAACTATGCATTGTACAATGCAACTATAATAAGGCAAACATCCACAAATACCCCATTCTTCTTACTATATCTTTTAGCACCTCTCGCCTCCTACAACACAGAGACAAATGAGGCACTCATAAGTTCAGACTACATCATTTAGTGATCTCTGATAAACATGCTCACCTTGAGGATTGGGTTGAAAAAAAATTCTAGCACTGCTTCTGAAGATTATCTATCTCTGCTTGGGTTTGCTGTATCTTCCTCTGCAATCTCTCTCTCCTTCTTCTCAGCCACTCGATCTTAAACGACTTGAACTTGTAACCGAAAAAGAAGCCTAAGGACAGTGCCAATCCTAAAAGAGCTGCTAAGGACTTTTTCGAAAGAGTGATGTCTTGGTGAGCCATGGTTTCGTCTACTCAAGGTCGCCGAGGAGCAGGATACATTGGACACTTTTTAACCTTGCCGGGGAGAACGTCTGCTTCTCATTCGTAAACAATAATCAGCTGTTCAAGAGGTTTCGTTCACATAAACACATGCACGGATACATGAATCCGGTGTGGTAGCAAATAGAATGGGATCGCTTATAAATTATTTGGTAATTTTTGTGGAATAGTTTCTTTTGTATTGTGTAGATTAGTGGGATAAATTACTAATTACTGACCACTCGGCTTTCTAAAAAAATCTTTGACTTGAAAATGTTATCTGATAAGTTTAAGATACCACTCTAGTAGATGAAAATTTGATCATTGGTTTAAAAATATGATCATTGTTATCAGTATTTTTTTACCCTAATATATAAATCCCTGTCGGTTCTACAGCCTGTACCTTTCTACTTTTTTATTTTTTGTATATATATACCCGTGTTCTATGATATACCTCTAAATTATTTTCTATATGAGTTATCTAATGAGTTATTGTATAACTTCTAGCCTTATGCGAGAATCATGTAATTGTTGTGAGAATACATATATGATAATGAAGAAGGAAAGAAAACATTCCTTTAGG
>NC_091581.1:11194285-11196785 GCF_042767895.1 Penaeus vannamei
GGGTTGGGGTGGGGGGTTCGGGGGGATGGGGGGGGGAGTCTGAGGGGGGAAGGGGGGATAATGTTGTGGGTTAGGTTAGTGTGTCGCTTTGTTTTGTGTTTTTGTTATGATTTTTTTTTTTTTTTTTATTTGATATTTTCTTGGTGTGAGATTAATCGATCACTTACATGTGATATTTCTATTTGTTTGTTTGCTTTTTGCTATTTTTTTTTTGTATTATTTGATTTTTTTTTTGTTTTTGTTTGCGATTAATCAATCACTCATAAGTGACATTTCCTCGCTGATGCGTAGCTTCAAGTACAGTATTTATGTCCTTAGTTACTGCTCCACTTTTTAATATTTATATAGAGCACCATTTTGCATCGTACGAAATAATCCAAATTACTATTGTGTTTATGCTCGCGTGCACTCGTGTGTGTGTGTGTGTGCTTTGCCATGCATATCAGTGACGGCATATTACGCAAGCTCCACCCTCACGCCATACAAAGGGATAAAAAAGGGAGAAAGTTAATGCAGGAGAGAATGTATTCCCTCCATCCCCTCCCCCCCCCCCCTTGCACTCCCTTTGCCCCCATGAATAGGTTAACACTCTCCCTCTCCCCAAAACCGGACATGCCACGACTGGAATGCGGATAAGAATTGCAGATACTCTCCCTCCCTCCCTCGTACTCCTGTGTCTCCTCCCTGCCTCCCTCCCTCATCCCCCTGTGTCCCCTTGCCTCCCTCCCTCATGCCCGTGTCTCCTCCCTACCTCCCTCCCTCATACCCCCGTGGCTCCTCCCTCATACTCCTGTACCTCCTCCCTGACCCCCTCCCTCATATCTATGTGCCTCTTCATTACCTCCCTCCTTCATACCCCGTGTCTCCTTGTCTCTCTCCCTCATACCCCTGTATCATCTCCCTGCCTCCTCCCCTTATACCCACTTGCCGCCTCCCTGCCTCCCTTATACCCCTGTGGCTCCTTCCTGCCTCCCCCCCTCATACCCCTGTGCCTCTTCCTCACCTCCCTCCCCGTCTCCTTTCCTCCCTCCCTCATATCCCCTTGCCGCCTCCCTCCTTCATGTCCCTGTGTCATCCCCGTGCCCCGCTCCCTCATACCCATGTATCCTCTTCCCTCATACCCTCCCCCTCCCTCAAGTCGCCTCATGCTGAAATCAGTTTTCATGGATGGTGATCTTGCAGTGTAAGCTATTTTCTTCTTAACTATTATCTATTTATCTGTTCACAAATTCCTGTATTTATTAACTTTTTTATCAGTTGATGTATTCTTATTGTATTACTTTTTAAAAAATAAATTCAAGTTGATAGTATTATGATCTTTCCTTTCCTGGCGGTATTTTCATTGTCTAAATGATACCGTCTGTCACCTCAACCAATCATGCAGAATCGTTAAGCTGATAGAAAATATATTTGCGGTCTTATAAATGGAGAAATACTATTTGTCTACGTGACGGTGAAATTTTCCTCGTGTAATTTTTGTATCATAAAAAAGTCTATTGATAGAAGTCATCAGAGGGTGGTGTGCGTGCGTGTTTGGACTAATGAGTTATATACGATTAAACAGTTAGTTTATGTAAAGAAGTTGCGATGAATCTATTTTGTGTATAAAGCGATGTTCCATTTTTTATGCCCGTTATAATAGAAATAGGATAAGCAATGCCGATGCGTTTCTTGGCAATGTTAAATCCAACAGGTCTTAATAATGATTTTTCTACGATAACAAATTCATGATATAAAAATCAAAATGCTATAAGTATGGCAATGGTGATAACAAGAAGTGAGACCCAAAAGAAGAAAAAGAAAACGAAGAACAGCTGATTCTGAGCTAACGGTTTGTTCTGGTATTTTCACCGTGATTCAGAAGAGACCATTTCTCTCAACTTAGAGAATTCGTAAATTTATTATTATTTTTTCTAGATCTGTGTTTGTGTGTCTGTGCGGTTTAGCGAACATTATTTATATACGTGTAATATCTCACCTGAAAACCGGATAGCGAGGAAAGAAAGTGTGCTAAAATGAAATTGGCAACTTACAGGAAAATAATATCCGCACGGGGATGGCGGTGAAATTAAACCATTTAAAAATCTCGCCACAAAAAGAGAGAAAAGACTTCGCTAGTTGAGTAGACGTTAATGATAAGTAATTTAGAGACTAATGAGTTATCAGCTAAGTGGGTCGGAAAAAGAGAGTCGTTTCGTTTTCTTTTTGACTTGTTTTAGTATCATTTAGTTTCATTTTTTTTCATTATAGACAATGATTCATTTTGTTAGGTTCATTCATTCATAGATCATCACCTATGTAGTACAAGCACATAAAGGTGATAATTGATTCCCAAAAACATAAGCAGATCAGGAAAATGTGCGACAGTGAAGGAGATCTGACCCACTACTTATTTTCCGCTGGGCGAGTTGAGGACTACCTGGGCGTGATGAGTAGTTGGCGGTGGTCTGGGTACTTAACGTTGCGGTATTCGTCAATTTTTTCTTCTCGATTATTTTCC
>NC_091581.1:11201785-11209285 GCF_042767895.1 Penaeus vannamei
CTACACCGCACACTTTTTTTCTCCCTTTTTCCGCCATCCGAGACATTTGCGTACGAGAATATATCATTGCGTGAGAGAACGTTATTTGGCCTCGATTTCGCTTTTCTGTGGCATGGTCCGGCCCAGGTGATGTTTTTTTTTCTTTTTACGTATTTTATGTTGCAGGCTGATGGTGATAGTGAGGATGAGAGTGATATTGATGTATCATCATTACCGTTATCACCATTATCATCATCATCATTATTATTATTACCATTAACATTATTACCATCACCATCATCATCATCATCATAGTGATCATGATGATCATCAATACCTATTGTTGTTTTGTTTATTTTTTTTATTATCGTTGTTGTCATTGACGGTAAGACTACTATTATAGTATCATTTTTATCATTATTACTATTATCACTGCGACTGTCATGATCACCCTTATGTTAGCCCCAATACATACTATTATAATATTGTTATAAACATCGGCATGACTCGATATTTCAGTACTGTAGAACCGCATTCCCTTTCCGCTTGTGCTAAAAACAGAATAATAATAGTAATAGAAAAGACAAGTTAAAAAAACGACAACAAATATGAATAAAACGGCAATAAAAACAAAAGCTCACATGATATTACTTCCCTATTACGACATACCTACAGCACTCCACCCCCACCCCCCCTGCCTCCCCCCTTTTTCAGTTTCTCACGTAATTTGCAGTAAACACTATTATCTACTTCCTTAAAGCGGGAAAAAGGGAGTTATAAAGGGAAATGTGAAAGGGAAGGTTAGGCAAGAGAAGGGAGGAGGAGAGGGAGAGAGAGAGAGAGAAATGGAAATGGTAAACATAAATATATTGTCTGATTGAGTGACAGACAGACAGATGTGTATATATATATATATGAGACAGAGAGAGAGAGAGAGAGAGAGAGAGAGAGAGAGAGAGAGAGAGAGAGAGAGAGAGAGAGAGAGAGAGAGAGAGAGAGAGAGAGAGAGAGAGAGATGGGAAACAACATACGATGAATGGAGAAAGAGCAATACAGATGAACACATCTAGACGACCATTAACAGTAAAATACTATATACACCTCCCTTCTCTACTATACTTTTTCTCCTATCCTGTTATCATTAACGCAATCGTGACATACAATGCACAATAACAGTGTAACCGACCTGTCTAAACCATTCTCTAGACGTATATTATTATGGTTTGTATAGTATTGTATGGTTTGACCTCCCTTTCCCGCAACCATCGTGTGTTGTGTTGGTCAGCATTTGCGGTGGCAGGGGAAGGGGGGGACGGGGGGTCGGTACCCTCTCCCTTTCCCCCTTTCTCAAATTCCCTACTTTCCTTCTTTTCGACTTCGTTTTGTCGATATATTTTCACATAGCTGTGAGTGTGTGTGTGTGTTTAATACTTCTAAATACTTTAGAATAATTCATTGTTGCATTTCTTTAATCACTTTATCGCGTTTCTCTCGTGGTCTGCTAACACTGGCACCGGATGTGTCCTGGCGGCTGGTGCCTGCGGGGAAAGTGCCTTGGCGTGCCACTCTGTGTCTCGCTGGAAAATAGGACCCCATCCGAACACGCATTTCGTTTTTCGTTTTTTTATTTATCTATTTCTAGTATGATTCAGTTACCGACGGTGATGTGTATTTGTGTATCGACTTAAATATTTTGGAGATGAATTTATAGTTCTCTAGATATTTGTGCATTTATGTAAGACAAACATTTACTCACATAATCTTTTCTGTGTCTGTATTTATGTCTGTGCCGAGCTGTACGCGTGCGTCCACAACCGTTTTGATCACTTACCTGCCGTTATATAATTAAGCAATTAAGTTTTCGCTCAGGACGTCGGTCTCACTTGAATTTGCATAAACGGACAGATGTGTGTATATACAGCAGGCTTAAGCATGCGTACACAGACATGTACATGGACCTGCATATACACATGCATATCCATTCGATAGACACACGCGCTCAAAAAGAAAAATACCTGAGAGTATGCATACACACAGATAAAAAAAAACAAATAAACTGTCCTTTGTAAAAACCCTCTCAAACTCGCCTCTAAACGTCTCAAATGGAAAATATTAGCCTCCACTCTCTCTGTTCCCCTCTCCATTCTCTCCCCTCGTCTCCTCTTTCTTTTATCCCTTTCCTTTCCCCTTCTTCCCCTCGTATATCTGTTCGTCCGCCCACCTTCCCTTCCTCTAGTCATTCATCCTCAGTTATTCATTTATTCGTGCTTTATTCATTTTCTAAGATCATCAACGCATTTTCCAGTATACATGTGTGTGTGTGTGTGGGTATGTGTGCATGTGCGTGTGTTCGTGAATATATGTACTAATTCCGTATGTGTCTATGCGTCAAGGGATGTCCATCTGGATGAATCCAAATCAATCGCAAAGATATTCCTATAGACAAACAAGTAAGCAAACAAACGGAAACAAGCCGAGGCAGCTGTCAGTCAATGAGGGAATCGGCTTGCAAGTCAGTTCAACGTACACAGCGGCTTGAATGGAGCGGAAAGGAAAAGGATCAGCTGATCTGCCTAAATAAACCTTGGCAGCTGTTTCTTTCACTCGTTTCGCATCTTGAGCAAAAATTATGAAGACGAGAGAGAGAGAGGGAGGGTGGGGAGGGAAAGGGAAAGAAAGAGAGAGAGAGAGAGAGAAGAGAGAGAGAGAGAGAGAGAGAGAGAGAGAGAGAGAGAGAGAGAGAGAGAGAGAGAGAGAGAGAGAGAGAGAGAGAGAGAGAGAGAGAGAGAAAGGGGGATGGGATGAGGGGAGGAGAGGTGGGAAGGAAGAAGGGAATGAGGGAAAGAGAGGAAGGAAGGAGGTAGAATATGAAGGATGATAAGAGCCTGAAAGAGAGAGAGAGAGAGAGAGAGAGAGAGAGAGAGAGAGAGAGAGAAAGAGAGAAAGAGGAAAAGAGAGAAAGAGAGAAAGAGAGAGGGGGAGAGGGGGAGAGGGGGAGGGGGGGAGAGAGGAGAGAGGAGAGAGGAGAGAGAGGAGAGAGAGAGAGAGAGAGAGAGAGAGAGAGAGAGAGAGAGAGACAGAGACAGAGACAGAGACAGAGACAGAGACAGAGACAAAGAGACAGAGACAGAGACAGAGAGAGATAGAGAAAGAGAAAGAGAAAGAGAAAGAGAAAGAGAAAGAGAGAGAGATAGAGAGAGAGAGAGATAAACAAAGAAAGTCGGAAGGTGTTTCAACCTAACCAGCCAAAGAAAATGGGAAATATCTCATACCAGAAAAAACACAAACAAAGGAAAACAAAACAAAAACACATCTTGTCACAATGGTCGATTATCCTCCGAAACGCAGTACAATGATAGGACATGACATAGAAACGAAACATAGGGAAAAAACGCTAAAAAAGAAAAGGTGAAAGGTTACAGATGAAAATGACTTTTTCTTTCGTCTTCGAACGTTCGAACTTTTCTCGCTGTTATTCACTTACTCTTTCCTCGGTTCAGCTTCTTTCTTCTTTCTTTTTCTTCAGCCCTTTATCAGCCTCTTCTCTATCACGGTCTTTATCATTTACTTCCTTACTCTTTATGATAAAAGAAAAAAAAACTGCTTGGTATTCATTGGGACATGGAAAAAAGAAAACATAAGACAAGATCTCGCAAAGAATAATAATTACAAATGATTAGATAAATGGTACTGTTTACTTAGTACAAGAAAAGAAAAAGAGGATTTTTACGGGAAAGTTGCTGAATCTGTCACCTCTTTCTCCCCTAAAAGAAAGTCGCCCTAACACGACCTCTTCTCCCCCCAGGTCACGTTGATGGTGCTGTGGGCGGCGGTGTGTGGCAGCGGACTTGTGGGCGCTGCGAAGTACGCCTGGGGAGACGCCCTCACCGACCCTGACGCCCTCGGCCCCGACGGCATGAAGTACCCAACGTGAGTGTGTTTTCGTGGTTTCAAAATCTCTTTTGGGTAGTTTGTTCCTCTTTGTTGTTTTCCTTTTTAGGCTTGACCTGGAGTGAAGCTTATTTTCCGGTTCACGTTAAGGTATTTGGGTAATCATTGTTTCATATGATATATGGTACATGTACTTGATTTTCGTGGGCACCATTGTGGTGCTGGTTATAACTCATATTATGTAACAAGGTAACATGGTCATTAATACGGAGATTGATATTTTGAGTAACAAGAAAGATTCAAGTATAATTTTGATAAACGGAAAGGAGAAAAAAAACATACATTTATATATAAACACACACACACACACACACACACACGCACACACACACACACACACACACACACACACACACACACACACACACACACACACACACACACACACACACACACACATATATATATATATATATATATATATATATATATATATATATATATATATATATATATATAATCTAGATACCTCCCAATCCAGATAAAAGAGAAAAAAAAACACTGGAAAGTGAGACCCTTTCGACATCACCCTGAACCCTTTCACGCGCCGTCCTCTCTCCCCGGGCTCTGACCCACAGCATCTTCCCCTCATCCATGCCCTCCCATCGTCCCGCAGGAAGCTGATCAACCGGCTCTACGCTGATGGCGAGTTCGGGCCTCCTTCAGGAATGCGTCGGGGGAGGACTCTCATGAAGACGCTAGACCCTGCGATCGTGAGGGAGAACCTGATGCAGGGGTTCTACGACGCCAACGCACACAACGACCACGCCACGCTCAGGCCGCAGGGTAAGGGAGGCTGGTTGGGGTGAAGCATGGGTGGAGGGGGGCGCAGGGTGGGTGGATGGGCAACTGGCTGATTGATTGATAAATGAATAGATCTTGTTTGAGAGAGAGAGAGAGAGAAGAGAGGAGAAGAGGAGGGGAAAGAAGAAGAATAATAAGAAGAAAAGATTTGAATTGATTTGAATATATCTAATTACAGAACAGTGTACATGCCCTGTAAAAAGCCAGGGTAAGATGCTATGATAAAATTAATATGATCAATAAGTACTGGTCTCTGGACAGTGCTATTTGATCGATATGCTGCAGTTTTTGAGCTATAAAGTAAGTAATGTGTAAGATTATGCGACTTGGGCGCCTTGCACATTTTGCATAAATAATGATGATAATTATAATGATAATGATAATGATAATGAGGATGATAATAATAATAATAGTAATAATAATAATGATGATGATGATGATGATAATAATACTAATAATGATAATAACAATAATAATTATAATGATAATGGTAAAATGATAGATATGATGATAATAATGGGTATGATGATAATTATAATCATAACAAAAATATAATAACAATAACAGTCCTAAAGTAATAATAACATACGAAAATAATAACAACAACAATAAAAACACGATGACAAATAACAACAAGCATTGTAGACAGAATTCGAGCAAGCGATGACAAACAGACAACGTCCCGGCACGAATGAGGGTGAGCAACACTGCCAGTGCCATCTCGCGACTGGCTCTGGTGCCGTCTGGTGAGCGGCCGCAGACGATGAAAGGAGGGGGAGGGGGGAGGCGAGGGGGGAGGTGGGGGAAAGGCGAGGGGGGAGGTGGGGGAGAGGCGAGGGGGAGGTGGGGAAGAGGCGAGGGGGAGGTGGGGGAGAGGCGAGGGGGAGGTGGGGGAGAGACGAGGGGGAGGTGGGGGAGAGGCGAGGGGGGAGGTGGGGGAAGGAGGAGCGGGTAGTAGATGTGTCAGACAGGTAGGCAGACATTGGGGTCGTTATTATATAGATGATGAATGAGTTTACACAATGTTCACAGTGTATTGGAGTGTCAAAGGAATATGACTCGGAGGAGGTGAGGTAGAGGGAGCGGGAGGGGAGAGGGTGGCTAGAAGGAGGAGACAGACAGAGAGAGAGTGATTGAGTGGGCTAGATATATATATATATATATATATATATATATATATATATATATATATATATATATATATATATATATATAGAGAGAGAGAGAGAGAGAGAGAGAGAGAGAGAGAGAGAGAGAGAGAGAGGAGGAGAGAGAGAGAGAGAGAGAGAGAGAGCCGGGATATTGACGAGCGCTAAGAACGAAATGTGCTACCGTAGTTACTTATTGAATTAAACATCGTCAAGCAGTTTGTAAAATTTTTTAGCTGTCTTTGTGGTAGGAGAGGAAATAAGAAGAAATTTGCAGCATGGATTTTTAATTGGCATTAATCAGCATTGGTGTATGTATGTGTGTGTATGAGTGTGTGTGTGTGTACAGAAACCATATAGACAATAGATTATCCACATCCATTATTTATGCTCCCCCTCTCTAACCCTCTTATTCTCTCCCCTCCTTCCATCCCCCTTTTACTCCCCCTCCATATAACCCCCTCTTCTCCACCCCTTTTTAAGCTCCGTATTCTCCCCTCTCCCCATGCGCTATTGCCCCCTCCCCTCCCGCCCTCCCTCCCCTAACCCGTGTCTCCTCCTCAGGGCGCAGCATGCCGGACAGGGACTCCTCGCCGTCGTCCCCAGCGCGCGCCGTGGCCTCTTCCGTGCAGGAGAACCTCGTCAGAATGTCTACCTCCGTCAAGAGCTCGACCTCCACCAGCACCATGTCCTCCTCGAGCTCGTCGTCTTCGACTGCGTGCCCCAAGGGACCGCCGGCGAGGATGTGCCAGACGAGGTACAACACGACGGCCCCCATGTACGGCGTCAGCCTCACGTCGGGACAGCCCGTCACCATCGTGCAGAAGTTCCCCGACCTCCTGCAGCAGGTGATCTTCGAAGTGTGCGAGTAAGTGTTCGTTCGGTTTCCTTCTCTCTCTCCCTCTCTGTATATATATATATATATATATATATATATATATATATATATATATATATATATATATATATATATATATATATATATATATCGCTTTCGTTCTCTCGTTGGAATAAAATGTAGTAACTGTCCCGATTACTGACAATGACGAATTCTTGTATGCCAAACTATTACAGAATGATTCATGGATTGGTTACACAATCACTAATGCTTCGCACGCGCGCTCTTCCCCAGGAGTGACACTTGCGACGTGGTGCAGGGCAGCTGCGTGCAGACCTACGTCCCTTACCTGTTCCTGGTGATTCCTTTGGGCCCAGTCACGCTCACCGGTCAGGACTACGTGCTGGTAGAGTCCGGATGCGTGTGTCAGCCCAAGTACAGCCAGGCATCGTCCTTGCCGTCTCCCATCGAAGCCATATCCGGCGGACCATGAAGCACGCAAACGGACGAGCGGATGTCGAGCGAAAGAGGACGTTTAGGTTAGCGGCCTAGCGACCTTAGCGGAAGTGACGGCGCGCGCTCGGGGGGTTCTGAAGTTAGTGATAACTGTGAGGACTTGATGATAAATAAGTACGCTTGACTGTGTAAGTGTGTGTCTAGTACAAGTTACCGCGCAGTAATTCGAAGAGGAAAATTTGTGTGAGAGGTTATGGTGCCTCGTGCGGGGCTTGACATGTTGCTCATCGCTCAAATTCACGCATTGTTAGAGATGACATCTTA
>NC_091581.1:11244285-11246134 GCF_042767895.1 Penaeus vannamei
TAGCAGACTAAAATTCCGGAGAACTCCAGCACTCGTCCAAAGGAACAAAGCGCCCGTCGGGCCTCGAACCCTCGAACTCAGATTGTTGTAACAGTCTCTAAGTGAAAGCCCGATATTCTAACCAGTCAGCTACTACGCCCTCGGCAATTGCATATGCAGAACTCATCAAATCTTACAGGCTGCATCCGCTTCCGTCCTATATTATCGTTACTTTGCACACACACATATATGAATATGCATATTTAGATGTGTGTGTGTGTGTCCTTGTGTCTACGTATGTGTATGTTTGTGCATGCAAGAATTTTTGTTTATTTGTGTATGTGCGTGAGTGCTAACTATTGTGTGTGTATTTGCATATGCAGTTGTGTTTGCGCGCGTGCGTGTGCGTATGTCTGTGTGTCCATGAATGTGCGAAAGAGCGTGTGTGCTTGTGTGAGCGTAAGTCTGTGTGCGTAGGTGCGCACCTGCTTGTGTGCTTGATTGTGCGTACGTGTGCCGTGCGCGAATACTTATCCACCGTTTCTTCCTAAAAGGACCTGGCGGAGGGCGTTGGCGAACAAGAACGGAATTGGACCCACTGTACCGAACACCTGCATCCGTTCCGCAGTAAGGGCGTGCGATGCAGATTTTCCCTTAGAATTCCGTTCTCAGAAACATGTCCTGAATACTTAATATTATGCTGCCTATGTGTCTCTAGACACCAACACACACACACACACACACACACACACACACACACACACACACATATACATGAACACTCACAAGTGATCAGGAAATCGTGCATTTTTTTCCCTTTTGATGTTTGATGAACGATCAAAATTCTCTGCAATTAAAATCTATTTAAGAAACAGTTTCAGTGGGAGCCCGTCTATAGTGTATTTATTAAGAAGCGATTTCATTTACGAACAATTCGGACACTATTGTTCTCACAGATACTTAATGGATGGTCAAAGATTTACAAATAACTAAATTTAATTCACTCTCTTCACTTATGTGAATATATAAATGTATATATATATATATATATATATAAATATATATATATGTATATATATATATATATATATATATATGTATATATATACATACATATATCTATCTAGTGTGAAAATATGTATAAATATATAAATATATATATATATGTATATATACATATAAATATTTTCACAAGTACTATCATTATCATAATGATTATAATAATTACGATTATACTTTAGGGTGGTGGGGAGGGGGGTAAGGGAGAGTAACCTACTCCCTCCAACGAACCTCCTTCAAGTTTCACCTTTGGATAGACTATAAAAATACTAATATATATATATACCGATTCCACCGCGTTCTCGCCGGCCGCCATTTGTTGTTGTCTCGGGTTTCGAAACATCCCAGCGATCCGGCCCGACTTTGACCGCGGGATCTAACCTTGGAATGTATCACAGGCTACTTGGGCCTATGTATCGGGTTTTCTTGAAATCGACGCTGCATCTAGGTATCTATAGATTATGAACCAGGTATTGTGGTTTTATCATGGATTCTGATTTCTAAGATGGGATCGGAAGGTTCGACTGGGGAGTCTTTCCAGACTTCTTCTTTCTTCTTTTATAGGGTTTTAGACTTCTTCCCAGACTGCTCTTGTTTTTCTGCTTGAATTATGTCTGCAGATTTCTTTTCTGTCTAGTAGCGTTGCTGATATTGAGGCCCCACTGGAGTTTAACAGTGGAAAATAAAACAATGTCCGTGGTCAAGAAATTTTGCGGTTGTATTCGTTTACACACACACACACACACACACACACACACACACACACACACACACACACACACACACACACACACACACACACACACACACA
>NC_091581.1:11261634-11264134 GCF_042767895.1 Penaeus vannamei
ATTATCCTTATTGTTGTAATTAGCAATGTCATTCTTACTGTAAATATCAACTTAATCATTATTATTACTATCATCGATTTCATTGTTATTATTATTACTATTATTATTATCATCATCATTATTTTCATCAATATTATTATCATCACTATTATTATTACCATTATTATTTTCCTCAACATCATTGAGGCCATCATCATTCTCATTCTCATTATTAGCATATTAGAAGCATTATTACTAGCATTATTATTAGCATATCATCACCATTATTTGTACTACTGTTAGTATCCTCATTAATAGTAGTAACAGTTACATCATTCTCATTGTTACTTTATCATTGTAGTTATTAGTAGTAGTATCATTATTATTATTGCCCTTATCATTACCATTATCATCATGATTGTTATGTCTTGTATATCATCACTGTGTGTGTGTGTGTGTGTGTGTGTGTGTATGTGTGTGTGTGTGTGTGTGTGTGTGTGTGTGTGTGTGTGTGTGTGTGTGTGTGTGTGTGTGTTTGTGTGTGTGTGTGTGTGTTTGTGTGTGTGTGTGTGTATGTGTATCATCATAATTTTTTATCATTATTAATAGTAGTGGTAGTAGTATCATTATTATAATCATTATGACTATTATGATCATCATTATCATTATTATCATAATTGTTGTTGTTGTTTGTTATCACAATTATTATTATTATTATCAACATTTTTATTGGCAAAATTAAAATGCCTTCTGTTGCATAACTTGTTGCTGCCAAAAAATCGACCTGAAAATATCAATCATGCTAAATTAAATGAGGTATATAAATGCAGGCAATCATACTGAGGCCGATGAAATTCAATATTAATGTCAACAGCAATATAATACTTTTTTTACTTGAAGTAATCGAAATGCACGGCATCATTGCCAATTCATGAAATCAGTGTCAATATCTTTATAATACCTCTTATCTAAAATATTTCAATACATTTTATACTGCTAGATTATTGGAATTCAAATGATATTCATATGAAATCAATTTACACTTATAACACAGGTTACTGGAAAAAGTTATAATGTAACCTTTCTACATATTTGTTAAACCTATATCCACAATCAAATAACCTTCATAGTATATCGTAATCAAAATCTAATAAGATATAGCACAGATATATGTAAATGATTTTGCATGCCAGTTAGGAAATAATATTTTCAAATGAACTTGAGAGTCTTTTTAACTCCTTATTAACTGGCAGAGTTTCTCACATAATTCAGTATTAAAGTTGATTTACAAATAATCCCTTTACTAATTCCAAATTTTATTGCAGTTCGCCAGTCAGCAAGAGGCTGCAAATTAATATACAAACAAAATATTGTTGACGAGTGGGAAACAAGTACCAAGATTAGCTTTATCAACAATATTTATTCTTTTAAAATAACGTTACTAATAAACTGGGAAGTATTCATATCTTATCCGGATTATTAATTCAACGGCTGATGCATTAAGTGTCAAATGAGTCGGTATTAATAACTGACAGGCGGAGAGAGGAGACTGGCCAAAGAAAATGTTTTCCTGGGCAATTACACTCTTTCCAGAAAGCATTAGTTTACAAAGGGGTGTTCATATGCGATAAAGAAAGGAAATCCATATAAACTATCTCTGCACTCATTTGCATTTATGTAATCATGAAAATTTAAAGAAAAAGAAAAAAATCACACAAAACAATAAAAGAACACTAAGTTCAAATAATAAATGCTATTGCCTAAAACCTATGAATAGAAAATACATCAATCATTATTAATAAAGTGTTTTAAAGAAAAACGTTTACACCTGAATTATCCTCGTTATAATCATCATCATAATTATTGTCTTTATCATCTCCATCATCACCATAATCATCTTCATAATCCCTGTCGTCTGAATCTTAATCATCATTACCATTACCATTATCATCATTTTCATTACCCGCTTTGTCATCTTCATCACCACGTTACCTTTAGTGTCAACGTCAAAATTAAGAATATTTTCATCACCTTTCTGAATTTTGGGTATTCCCAAACAATAAAAAAGTGTATTCATATGTGTGTGTGTGAATGTGTGTGTGTGTGTGTGTGTGTGTGTGTGTGTGTGTGTGTGTGTGTGTGTGTGTGTGTGTGTGTGTGTGTGTGTGTGTGTGTGTGTGTGTGTGTGTGTGTGTGTTATCAATGCAACTAGAAAGAATCAGAAACATTGATGGTCATCAAAAGCATTAACACATCTTCATTATCATCTCGATCATTGTCAATAAATATTCCTTAATGATGCCAAGATTCTAACACTGACAGATTACAGTCCATTGGTTTATTCAGTTGATATCACATATCACCATCGTCACTATCACTACATTTTTTTTTTTTATTGTCACCACACCAACAATATCACAGAATATCGCTACAACCATTATTTTCATCGCTTTTGTGTCCGCCACAAACAAATTAGATCATCATTATTACCTTCATCATCACTAGAAATACCATTTTTACC
>NC_091581.1:11374000-11381500 GCF_042767895.1 Penaeus vannamei
TATATCAGCCAATCAGACACTAAGCTATGAAAGAGGGGCGTGGCTCCTGGAAAGGTATGAAATAAGATATGGTGACTATAGTTGTGAAACGGTTTATTGATTTTATTTTTAAGAGATGTGACTATTGCAGTGAATATAGTTAACTAAAAGAGTCTTGTAAATGTAAGCGAGTATTGATGTTATAGCCCAACCGATAACAATATATATATTATATATTCATGAGAACAATGACGAAAAAATGTATAGATTATATGACTGTAAGGCGTTATGTAACCGATTTTAAAATGCCGATACTTTTCTTTTTTCGTTTTTATTCCCAAGTGACATTCGATATTCCTTACCTATACATTGGGCAATTTTGATTCTAAATTGTGAAAAGTAGATGAAGATATGAATAAGCCTGAAACAATAAGAAAACATAATCGCCTCTATAGTTCAGATAGTTCAATATTTGAAATCTGTGTAGGGCCATGACCGATATACTTTCAGATATTTCGATGGTCACCATGTCCTTTGTACTTTCACGTGATAAAAGAAACACAAAAGGTACATGTAATTGTAATTAGTCTAGTATACATTAGGTATTTATCTTCAAAGCTGTAAGGTGAAACGGTGATTTGCAAATCTTTACGAGAAAAGTTTAGTGTGTGTGTAATATATATGTGTGTGTGTGTGTGTGTGTGTGTGTGTGTGTGTGTGTACACACACACACACACACACACACACACACACACACACACACACACACACACACACACACACACACACACACACATATATATATATATATATATATATATATATATATATATAAATATATATACACATACACACATACATGTATATATGTGTGTATGTGTGTATAGATGAATAGATATGTATATGCACATATATATTTTATATATTTATATTTATATTTAACATTTAACATTTATATTAAAATATATGTATGTATATACATATATATACACATACATACATACATACATACATACATACACACACACACACACACACACACACACACACACACACACACACACACACACACACACACACACACACACATATATATGTATATATATATATATATATATATATATGTGTGTGTGTGTGTGTGTGTGTGTGTGTGTGTGTGTGTGTGTGTGTGTGTGTGTGTGTGTGAGTGAGTGCGTGTATGTGTTTGTGTGTGTGTGTGTGTGCATATATATATATATACATTGTATATATATAAATGTGTGTGTATGTACATATATTTCGCAAATCGCTGCAGTCTTAATACTCGTGATGTGACATCCATCATAAATTATCAGAATAAGTGACATACAATTACTGCAAAACAATTTCCACTGTAGCGCCAGTGTGATACCATTCTAATATAGTGAGATTCCATTCAAAGCAGCTGAATCTCCTTCTAGGCTAGTATAGAAGTACTGTACTGAGAAAGGCCAGAGAAAACGCAGCGGTCCTTCAAGGAAACCGGCGGCGCAGTTTAAAAGAGAACCGCGCAGGCCCACTTGAAGACCAGCTGGAGCACTTCCATGACGGCGATGGCGGAGAGGCCGAGGTAGAGACCGAATGTCCCGCCGAGGGAGCTAATCAAGGCCGAGGAACCCTGGGAAAGGAGGGAATAAAAAGGTGGACAGAATGAAAGAACAATTACACAGCATAGATATTTAGACATTCATATGTGTGGATATATATTCAGTTAATTTTAGTATTAAATCCCTTTAAATTCGCCATATGTATTTTTTTAATGCTTGTTTAAAAGGGTTTCATACCTGGTACACTGGTAGTTCTTCCTTCACATCCTTAACCTTAGTTTTGAGAAATACTTGCAGTACAGCCACCTTCTCGCTGCTGACCTTGTACATACTCTCAAACTCTTTCTAAGAATCGTTAAATGAATTTTATGAGATTTAAGGATTTTAATCGGAATAATCATAAAATGACAACTTTTCATAGTACATTATTCAATCTCTTTTCTTCATGATTCCAACCTTACCTTGTAACTTGGTGTCGGAAACTCCGCTGAAGACAAGCCTATTTGGTAATAAGTTTTCCTGTGGTGGTAAAAGATGAGTATAATGGTGAACAGATATATTAAAGATTTTCTTTTCAGTTATTATCGAACAATGATTATGCTGAATAATTACAATAAATATAATTCAACTCACTGTATATTTTAACTAAATAATAATAATAACAATAATAATAAGAATTTTACACAGTTAGGAAAACCATGATTATAAGTTAACGAAAAGACGGTGATCTGGATGGATTTGACGTATAAATTGCTTTTAGACTGCGAAATGGGGTGGAAATCAAATGAATCCAATAAAAAATAATAATTAAAAAAACTGATTGTGCAATAGCTTATGACAGGCACTGCAAAACTTTTTTTTTGCGGTTTCTGTAATTCGAACGACCAAACACGGATAAAGAAAACCTAGTAATATTAAACATCTCGAGCATTTCACCAGAAGTAAAAGGCATGAAAGGACGACATCGGAAAAAGTTTATCTTAATCATAGAGAGTATGAACGGAAACCTGTTGTGATAAACCTAATCAAATCTTTTTCTTCCTGAGTGTCTCAAATAACGTAAAACATCGAAAGGTTGGCGCATACTTTCCTCTGATTCATAAAAGAGGGAGTACGCAGAAGATAAATAGTCTCATATAAGCCTGTTGCCTGTTATCTAAATCCCCTAATATGTCACAAATCGTTTCTCAGACACATTCAGTTCAGCCTGTGGACCAAACAGGCTCTCACAATAAAGATTATCAATAACAAATCACGTCCACACAATTAACTTAATTACTGAGAAGAGAGATGTGTGTAAGAAGCTTTTGCTAATGAATAAAAGTGTCATTCAGTGCTATGCCATTACATCAGAATTATTTACGAGGTGTTTAGAATAAATAATTAGGAAATTGGATTAGAAGGAAAGAGGAAATAAATTACGAAGCTAGTAATAATAGTTATCTTCGATTTCCAGATGATAATATCGCTCCAGGGAGTCAGGAAATGATACAAACGGGGAAAGGTTGGAATGAATGAAGTATATGCAAATAGAGAACGAAGTACTAGAAGGCGTAAGTATATTTAGGACACGGACTAACACATGTTGTGAAATTGAAATAAAGTGACGATTTGCGCAAAGTTGTAGTGACGTCCGTAGCATAATACGTAATGATGAGACATCCTAAAGTCGAATTATAAAGACTGTGACGATGGTAATAGATATATATTGATGAATATATAGATAGATAGATAGATATGTATACATATGTATACATGCATACATATATATACATATATATACCTATATATACATATATATACATACACACCCACACATATATATGTGTGTGTGTGTGTATGTGTGTGTGCTTGTGTGTGTGTGCGTGTGTGTGTGTGTGCGTGCAAATATGTGTGTGTATGTATATATATATATATATATATATATATATATATATATATATATATGTATATATATATATATGTGTGTGTGTGTGTGTGTGTGTGTGTGTGTGTGTGTATGTGTGTGTGTGTGTGTGTGTGTGTGTGTGTGTGTGTGTGTGTATATATATATATATATATATATATATATATATATATATATATGAATATATATATATATATATTTATATATATACACATATACACACACACTCGCACACACGCAGACATACACACAGATGTATATGTATATATGTGTGTGTGTGTGTGAATATATGTTTATATATATATATATATATATATATATATATATATATATATATATATATACATATATATATATATATATATATATATATATATATATATATATATATATATGTACGCATATATATATATATATATATATATATATATATATATATATATATATATATATATATATATATATATATATGCAGACTGTTCATACGTTCGTGCGCGAGTATGAGCGCGTAGGCACGAAAGTGCGCAGATGCATATGTGCGCATGTACATGCGTATATATGTGTACAGGTTCATATGAGTGTAGGCGAGTTTAAATTCATGTGCGGATACATGGGTATGTATGCTGCTGTTGTCTACGTAAGGCTATAAGGTTCCATATAGCTTTGTGATAGAGTACATTATATATGGGTATGTTCCGTGCTTATACATGAGGGTATACATGGGTTTAAAGGCGTAAATATGCAAATTTGTACATATGGTGTATATATTCATGCATGAATGTGTACATTTACATGTGTATATAAGCATGTATATATGTGTATGTGTATATAGGTATGTATAATGTGCGTGTTTATGTGTATGCGTGGGTGAATGTATAGGTAGACATATGTAGGTATTTATATGTGTATACGTAAAGGTATACGTATATAGGTGTGTGCAGGATGTAGGAAGGTGGATAAATAATTAAGTATATGTATGTATGTAAGTACGTATGTATGTACGTAGAGGTAGTTATATGTAAAGCAAGTACAGATATATACACATATGTAAAGGGGGGGGGGGCACTAGTGTATGCTGCAAATGTATGTGCTCATATACGGATGCGTGAGCACATGCAGGGATAGATACATGCGTATGTATAATGATAGGTAGGTTTGCGAGGTATGCAAAAAGGGGTGTTTACATATACACGGGTGAGTATACACTCATGTATACTCACTCACTTATCAATAACATATAACAAGCGCATAAACGGACAGGCGATGTGAACATATGACTAGGTCAGACTATGATGGACATGTATGTAGTTATTTATAACGTAAGAATAAGTATCCATATCCATAAGCATAGATACAAGAATAAATGTGTATGATTGCATATGCATATGCGTGGGAATGAGCATATGCGCAGTACTTAGAGCATGTGCGGGAATGAATATGTCTGCATCAGGTGCACATACGCACAAATTAAGTTAATAAATAAAATAAAATAAAACATATATGCACTTCTGATAATTAAGCCCAGCTCACGGGAGTAGTGAGCAGGCCGTGCATTGCCGCTCCTAAGTCCACTCCAGGTAGGACCAAACCTGCTGGGGGGACTTATCAATGGCATTCCGGCTAAATTACTCCCCTCCCACCAAGATACACCTAAGCCAGTAGGTGGGAGGTAAATCGGCTGTCCACCTCCATGAACAAACGCATCCAGCCATGGCCCCCATTCCCCGGAGGCGAAGGAGCCCCTGGTTACGGCGGCGATCAGGATCGCTCCAGAGCAGGGGGTGCTAAAAATATCCGGGTAAAGACAGGCCGCCCCACGTTGATGAACCTTTGCACATACAATATAAGGACCATGAGAACTGAATCCGACTTACTAGCTTTACTAGAGGAACTCTCTTCCATTAAATGGGATGTAGTAGGACTCTGCGAAGTTAGAAGACTAGGTGAAGAGCAGAAGTTATTAAATGAGGGACACGTGCTCTATTGGAGAGGAAAACCTCTGGGTAGCAAACAGGAATTAGGGGTAGGATTCTTAATACACAAACGCTTAGAAAAGAACATTGTAGAATTCTATAGTGTCAGCGAAAGAGTGGCTTCTGTAACAATAAAACTAAACACTAGGTACAACTTAAAAATTATTCAAGTCTATGCTCCAACCTGCAGCCATAGTGATGAAGAAATAGAGAGCTTCTATGAAGATGTTCATTTAGCCAGCGAGAGAACAAAAACCCATTTCACAATAATTATGGGGGATTTTAATGCCAAAATAGGTAAAAAGACAGAGGGCGAAACCGCAGTAGGGAACCATGGAACAGGCACTAGGAACGAGAGGGGACAAATGCTAGTCGACTTTGCGGAGGCTCGATCACTCAGTATCATGAATACATTCTTCGAAAAAAGACTAGAACGGAAGTGGACATGGAAGTCGCCTTCTGACGTCAAAAACGAAATTGACTTCATAATTTCAAATAGGCGCGATATAATAAAAAATGTAGAGGTTATAAATAAAGTAAATGTAGGCAGCGACCATAGAATGGTGAGAGGCGAAATTAAAATACATCTCAGAAGGGAAAGGAACAAACTAATGAGTAAACCACAGCCAAACTTGGCTAACTTGAGGATCAGAGCAACAGAATTTAGCCTAAACATCCAAAACAGATATTCACTCCTCCGCGACGAAGATCTCAACATCGACCAAATCAATAAACAGTTCAATGACATAATAAAAGAAGCTGCACTTGAAGTAGGCGGAAAGAACGACAATCGAAGCTCCAGCAAGCTCTCGGTAGAAACTAAACAGCTTATGCAAAAACGTAGAGACATGAAAGTATCGTCAAATAGGGACAAGATAGAATTGGTTGAACTAACAAAGACCATAAATAAAAAGAAGAGGGAAGATGTACGGAAATTCAATACTCAAATAATAAATGAAGCAGTGATTTCAGGTACCAGCATGAAAGCAGCTAAAAGAAGACTAGGAATAGGGAGAAATCAAATGTATGCAATTAAGAAACCAGACGGAGAAGTAACACATAACAAGAATGAAATCATCAAAGTAGTGGAAGACTTTTACAGGGATCTATACAACTCAAACGAACAGCCACAAATAGAAGCAAACGCGGTAACTAGCGACGTACCTAATATCACAAAAGAAGAAATAAAAAGAGCACTTAAAGGCATGAAGAGAGGGAAAACACCAGGCGAAGACGGAATTAGTATAGACCTCATATTAGATGCAGGAGACATCGCAACAGTGAAACTAGCCAATCTTTTTAACAAATGTCTTCTCAGCGGAAAAACTCCGAAAGCCTGGAAAAATGCAACAATTATCTTGTTACACAAAAAAGGCGATAAAAAGGATTTAAAAAATTACCGACCCATAAGCCTCCTTTCGGTTACTTACAAACTGTTCACGAAAGTCATTACAGCTCGCATCTCTGACAATCTGGATTCCAGCCAGCCTAGAGAACAGGCAGGCTTCCGCAGCGGATTCTCAACAACAGATCACATCCACACGCTCACCCAAATAAGAGAAAAAGTAAACGAATATAGGAAACCCCTGTGTATGGCATTCATCGATTATGAAAAGGCATTTGACTCTGTACAAATACCAGCAGTATTAGGTGCTATTCAACAACAGGGAGTTGAGGAAGTATATTGTAATATATTGGAAGATATATACAAAGATGGGACAGCAACCATCAAACTCCACACAGAAACCGATAAAATACCAATTAAAAAAGGCGTTAGACAGGGCGACACCATCTCACCAAAGCTGTTTACAGCCTGCCTCGAGGAAATATTCAAGAAACTAGAATGGGAAGGGAAGGGTATCAAAATAGGAGACGAACACCTAAACAACCTAAGATTTGCAGACGACATTGTTCTCCTTAGTGAATCAGCTGATGAACTGCAGCAATTAATAAACGATCTGAATCGAGAAAGCCTAAAAGTCGGACTTAACATGAACAAGAAAAAGACTAAGGTTATGTTCAACAGCAGAGTCCCACTCAAACAAATACATGTACAAGGCGAAGCGCTAGAGGTAGT
>NC_091581.1:11390921-11395921 GCF_042767895.1 Penaeus vannamei
CCTGAAAATTTCAAGGCCCGGCCGTTATTTTTTAGGTGGTAGCAGCGATTTTCGATGTCGACCGAAATATTATTTTTTTGATGGTACCTTTGAAAATCGGCAATTGTGACGCAATGATTAGAGATAATAAAAATATGAGGTTATTTTCTGAAAGCTTATCAAATTTCACATAAGATGAGACCAACCTTCTTTTTTTCGGAATAATTTCAAAAATCCGGCAAGCGTCCAAAAAACGACAATGAAGAAATTTTCCATAGAAATAACTAAACATAATATGTTTTTCATATGGTGTATTTTCTTATCTTTATGTTTTCATCATACATAGTTACTTTGATCTATGAGCAAAAAATTTCGAAAATGCAAACCTCCCCCCCCCACCCATGGGGGGTAGTTTTGCCAAATATTCAGGATCACCACCAAAATTTTATGGAATATTAATTAGGCTAAAACAAACCTCAGGTTAAAATTTTATTCAAATCTATTCATAACTTTTCGAGTTAGAAAAAAAAATTCCTGGATCCAAACCATGGTCCGCATCACCACCAAACTTCAATAAGCGTCTAAGTTAGGTTAAAACTCACCTTTGGTTAAAATCTCGTTAAAATGTGTTCATAACTTTTAGAAATATTAGAAAACACAAACTAATAATCAAAAAAACAACAAATAAACAATCAATAAACAAACAAAGAAACAAACGGAAGTAACAATATAAATAAACAAAAGGTCATGGGGTACACGAAAATTATCTATATGTGCTCATATACCTTATATACATAGTTTCACATCGCCATGTAATTGTTTTTCGACTTTCGACGGGGTCTGAGAGTGAAATTTGGCTACGTGACCCCGTAGAGTTATTCAGCTGATTTAAAAAGACGATTTTCATGGTCCAGGACGGCCCCGTCGCGTGGGGAAAAGTATGTGTTTGGTACCCGTCCGACTGGAGAAAAGTTATTCTTTCGACAAATATTATACGTTGTAAAACCTCATTAGAGCATCAATAATAGGTATATGATAGATAATTATATCAAATACAAATATTCTGTACATGATTTGTCGTGTAAAATGTAAACATAATAAAAAGGAATAAGATCGCATTTTTTAGGTCCTTCATATTTTTACGCATAGCACACGTATAAACGGTCCGATTTTAAAGTATTATGGCTCATTTTGTAGCTGAATAATAGTTCTATTACATACTGCCATGAGGATTTGCAATATTTTCACGTGGTTCTTGTAAAAGTGACATATGTTTCCAAAATCTCCTATTAGGGTGTTAAAATAGTCACCTTCGGAAAATATTCACCAAGAAAAAAGTAAGGTCAACTTCTCAAAAATTTCGATTTTTTTCGAAATCGCCCGAACAGTTTTTGAATTATTGTCAAAAAAACGAAAAATGCGAAATTCGCCATTTTGAAAATGCAGCACCTGGGTCAAAGGATTCAGACTTCAGAAACGGCAAGACATTCAATTTTATTTGATTTTTGCACAGAACTACCTTATATCTACAACTTGATCGAGAGCGTTTTTTCGATTTCGACTTCAATTTTTTTTTGTGAATTTTTGAAGTTGGGTACTTCAAGAAAAAAAAAAAGGTAAAAATTTTCTTACATTGACCACTTTTACAAGAAGTACAGGCAAAAACTGCGAAAACGCTCTCGATCACGTTGTAGATATTTTATTTTTCTACAAAATGAGCCATAATATGTTAATTTTGGACATATGGTGTGCCCGGAATCCTTTGACCCACCCCTAATGGTGGAGTTCCGAGATATCGGCATTTTGCGTTTCTCTATCTTTCCAAGGCTATCTTGATATCAACAAAACAAGGCATAAGATTAGTCTTCCTACACCATAATCCTCTATCATCTACCTGCATTCCGAAGTCTTGCGGACATTGCCAGCACGTAACGGTTTCTCAAAATCTTACGTATAGTGCGGAGTGGTGGCAGTGATCTGGGGGTCTATAGGCCTACATTGACCATTTTTAAAAATTTCTCAAAAATCCAAAGAAAATCATACAGCCATTCTGATTTCATGTTTGAATAGAACTATCTTTCTACTATTATATGCAGAAGCCATTTTTGAGAAGTTGACCTTACTTTTTTCTTGGTGAATATTTTCCGAAGGTGACTATTTTAACACCCTAATAGGAGATTTTGGAAACATATGTCACTTTTACAAGAACCACGTGAAAATATTGCAAATCCTCATGGCAGTATGTAATAGAACTATTATTCAGCTACAAAATGAGCCATAATACTTTAAAATCGGACCGATTATACGTGTGCTATGCGTAAAAATATGAAGGACGTAAAAAATGCGATCTTATTCCTTTTTATTATGTTTACATTTTACATGACAAATCATGTACAGAATACTTGTATTTGATATAATTATCTATCATATACCTATTATTGATGCTCTAATGAGGTTTTACAACGTATAATATTTGTCGAAAGAATAACTTTTCTCCAGTCGGACGGGTACCAAACACATACTTTTCCCCACGCGACGGGGCCGTCCTGGACCGTGAAAATCGTCTTTTTAAATCTGCGGAATAACTCTACGGGGTCACGTAGCCAAATTTCACTCTCAGACCCCGTGGAAAGTCGAAAAACAATTACATGGCGATGTGAAACTATGTATATAAGGTATATGAGCACATATAGATAATTTTCGTGTACCCCATGACCTTTTGTTTATTTATATTGTTACTACCGTTTGTTTCTTTGTTTGTTTATTGATTGTTTATTTGTTGTTTTTTTGATTATTAGTTTGTGTTTTCTAATATTTCTAAAAGTTATGAACACATTTTAACGAGATTTTAACCAAAAGTGAGTTTTAACCTAACTTAGAGCTTATTGCAGTTTGGTGGTGATGCGGACTATGGTTTGGATCCAGGAATTTTTTTTTCTAACTCGAAAAGTTATGAATAGATTTGAATAAAATTTTAACCTGAGGTTTGTCTTAGCCTAATTAATATTCCATATAATTTTGGTGGTGATCCTGAATATTTGGCAAAACTACCCCCCATGGGTGGGGGGGGGAGGTTTGCATTTTCGAAATTTTTTGCTCATAGATCAAAGTAACTATGTATGATGAAAACATAAAGATAAGAAAATATACCATATGAAAAACATATCATGTTTAGTTATTTCTATGGAAAATTTCTTCATTGCCGTTTTTTGGACGCTTGCCGGATTTTTGAAATTATTCCGAAAAAAAGAAGGTTGGTCTCATCTTATGTGAAATTTGATAAGCTTTCAGAAAATAACCTCATATTTTTATTATCTCTAATCATTGCGTCACAATTGCCGATTTTCAAAGGTACCATCAAAAAAATAATATTTCGGTCGACATCAAAAATCGCTGCTACCACCTAAAAAATAACGGTCGAGCCTTGACATTTTCAGGGGAGAAGCGGGGGACTAGAAACTACTTGCAACTGCATTAAAGTCAATTTCGGCAAGAGGGGCGAAAATCGCCGAAAAATCAGCAGAAGGTCCCCTTAAGTGCTCTTTTTATTTCTTCTTTTGTGATATTAGGTACGTCGCTAGTTACCGCGTTTGCTTCTATTTGTGGCTGTTCGTTTGAGTTGTATAGATCCCTGTAAAAGTCTTCCACTACTTTGATGATTTCATTCTTGTTATGTGTTACTTCTCCGTCTGGTTTCTTAATTGCATACATTTGATTTCTCCCTATTCCTAGTCTTCTTTTAGCTGCTTTCATGCTGGTACCTGAAATCACTGCTTCATTTATTATTTGAGTATTGAATTTCCGTACATCTTCCCTCTTCTTTTTATTTATGGTCTTTGTTAGTTCAACCAATTCTATCTTGTCCCTATTTGACGATACTTTCATGTCTCTACGTTTTTGCATAAGCTGTTTAGTTTCTACCGAGAGCTTGCTGGAGCTTCGATTGTCGTTCTTTCCGCCTACTTCAAGTGCAGCTTCTTTTATTATGTCATTGAACTGTTTATTGATTTGGTCGATGTTGAGATCTTCGTCACGGAGGAGTGAATATCTGTTTTGGATGTTTAGGCTAAATTCTGTTGCTCTGATCCTCAAGTTAGCCAAGTTTGGCTGTGGTTTACTCATTAGTTTGTTCCTTTCCCTTCTGAGATGTATTTTAATTTCGCCTCTCACCATTCTATGGTCGCTGCCTACATTTACTTTATTTATAACCTCTACATTTTTTATTATATCGCGCTTATTTGAAATTATGAAGTCAATTTCGTTTTTTACGTCAGAAGGCGACTTCCATGTCCACTTCCGTTCTAGTCTTTTTTCGAAGAATGTATTCATGATACTGAGTGATCGAGCCTCCGCAAATTCGACTAGCATTTGTTCCCTCTCGTTCCTAGTGCCTATTCCATGGTTCCCTACTGCGGTTTCGCCCTCTGTCTTTTTACCTATTTTGGCATTAAAATCCCCCATAATTATTGTGAAATGGGATTTTGTTCTCTCGCTGGCTAAGTGAACATCTTCATAGAAGCTCTCTATTTCTTCATCACTGTGGCTGCAGGTTGGAGCATAGACTTGAATAATTTTTAAGTTGTACCTAGTGTTTAGTTTTATTGTTACAGAAGCCACTCTTTCGCTGACACTATAGAATTCTACAATGTTCTTTTCTAAGCGTTTGTGTTTTAAGAATCCTACCCCTAATTCCTGTTTGCTACCCAGAGGTTTTCCTCTCCAATAGAGCACGTGTCCCTCATTTAATAACTTCTGCTCTTCACCTAGTCTTCTAACTTCGCAGAGTCCTACTACATCCCATTTAATGGAAGAGAGTTCCTCTAGTAAAGCTAGTAAGTCGGATTCAGTTCTCATGGTCCTTATATTGTATGTGCAAAGGTTCATCAACGTGGGGCGGCCTGTCTTTACCCGGATATTTTTAGCACCCCCTGCTCCGGAGCGATCCTGATCGCCGCCGTAACCAGGGGCTCCTTCGCCTCCGGGGAATGGGGGCCGTTCCTGAATATTTTGTCTCATGCTTG
>NC_091581.1:11423421-11425921 GCF_042767895.1 Penaeus vannamei
ATTAGTAGTAGTAGCAGCAGTATCATTATTATTAATATGATTATCATGATTATCATCATCATTATTATTGTTATTATCATCATTATTATTGTTATCTTTATTATAGTTATCAATATTGTTATCTTTATTATCATTATCAATATTGTTATCTTTATTATCATTAATATTATCACTATAATTATTATTGTTATTATCATTACTATTATCTTTACTATATTAATTATTATTGTTGTTATCATAACTATTGTTATTAATTTCATCATCATTATCGTTATCTTATCACCATTAAAATCATATGATAATTTCAGTTATTATCAAGATTCTTATCATTATGGTTAATATTTTATGACAGTTTCATTCTTGTGACAATTATCATAATTTCTTCATTTCTATTCATTATTAGCATTGCGATCATTATTAGTACTATACTTATTTTTGCTTTATTTCAATGATCTCTATTTTCATTATTATGCTAGAGATTATTGTAATCGTTATTATCATAATGACTATTATAAATGTTGTCATTGTTGTCATTATGATTATAGTAATAATAATATTAATAATAATAATAATAATGATAATAATAATAATAATAATAATAATAATGATAATAATAATAATAATAATAATAATAATAATAATAATAATAATAATAATAATAATAATAATAATAATAATAATAATAATAATAATAATGATAATAATAATAATAATAATAATAATAATAACAACAATAATAATAAAGATAATAATAATGATGATGATAATAACAATAATGATAATAATAGTAATAATAATAATGATAATAGTAATAGTAATAATAATAATAGTAATAGTAATAATAATAATAGCTCTCATTGTAATAGTAATAAATATGATAATGATAATAATGAAAGTGATGATAATAATGATTATTATTATTATTATCATTATAATTATTATCAATATTATCATTGTTATTGTTATTATTATTATTACATTATCATTATCACTATTATTATCATTACTATTGTTATCACTATTATTATCATTATTATTATTATCACTATTATTATCATTATTGTTATTATTATTATCATTATTAGTATTATCACTATTATTATTATTATTGTTAATATTATCATTATCATTATTATTATTATCACTATTATTATTATTATTGTTATTATTATTGTTGTTATAATTATTATTATCATTATCATTATTATTATTATTATCATCATTATTATTATCATTATTATTATTATTGTTATCATATAATGATAATAATAAAAGTGATAATGATAACGATTATTATTATTATTATTATCAGTATTATTATTATCATAAAAACAATAATGATAATGATAATAAGAAGAGAAAAAATATAATAACAATGGTGATAATATTACTAATTATAAGAATAACGACAGTGACAGTAATTACAACACTATTCATTATAATAATTTAAAAAAACAATTCGTAAAAACATTGAATTTTAGATTTCATTTCACCTTACCTTTTGTTCATCATTCTCTCTGGCTTCAACTGGGACAACAGTTATGAAGTAATGAGTTTCTTCTTCCACCAACTTCGGCAGGAGAAGCACTGCTGTCTGTTCGCCTCCATAGTCCAAGGGTGTTGGAGGACCTAAAATACCATCATGATTTTTTCTTGTAGTTTTTTTGTTTTCTGTTTATGTGTAATCTTTTTTCCTTCTTTTCAATTCCTAATCCTTTTCTTATATTTTCATATGGTGTTTATTTATAATCCATTTGTTTATTTACGATTTCTTGTTCTTGTTTTCGTTTTTATTCTTACTATTATTTTGACTTACCTCCTTCGTACTGGGAATCTTCTACTTTAGTCGTCGATTCGGGGTCGCTTATTAGGGTTTCCAGGCTATCGCTGTACCAGATGTCATACCGGGATACTGAAGTAAAAGACTACAGCTTTGAAAATGTTTTAGTTCACTGTCACAATCAGAAAAAGTGGACAACGTTAACCGTTTATGAAATATGTATTGTTCATTTTTTATTGCCTACATCAAAGTGTGAAACATAATTATTCGCCCTAGTTTTCTCTATTAATTCCTAAACGTGATATCCTACATTTTTCTGCAATAACACAACAATGTGTACCATCTATTTTGAAAATGTCACACCATATTCTAGAATAAAATGTGCCTTATTAATTTTGAACTTGCCATATATCAGATTTTATCAATATGCATCAATAATAGCAACCACAGCATTCTGCATTATCAAACACCAGATTTTTAAAAGATATTTTATTGCCAATTTTGCTACATTCATGAACGCGATTCAACGATTCACTTTCATTTTGCCACATCGATTCCTGACTATCATTACAATCTGGATGTTCATCATTTTGTTACGTGGTTAAATGAGGTTTTCAGCCGCAGTATTCAGCATAAACACGAGCATCATCTCAAAATGCAGTCAGCGCCCTCGCCTCGACCCCCTTGATCAACGCCCGGAGGTGGGCCCAGCTGACATCG
>NC_091581.1:11492597-11500097 GCF_042767895.1 Penaeus vannamei
ACTTTGTTTGCCCAGAAGTTGAAGGAATCTACGCTCATCCTCGTGACTGCTCCAAATTTGTAACTTGTGCTAACTCACGGCCAAGCACAGCAAGCTGCCCTCCAAACCTCGTTTTCAATGCTGCTAAGAAGGTCTGCGACTGGTCTGAGAATGTAGAGTGCACTTCTGCATCTGATGCTGAATGTGTTCTTACAATTGTGGAGACAGTCACTGATGCCCCAGTAACTGAATGTGAAGGTTCCGATGGAGATAACACTGAAGACTGCGACTTTGTTTGCCCTGAAGTTGAAGGAATCTACGCTCATCCTCGTGACTGCTCCAAATTTGTAACTTGTGCTAACTCACGGCCAAGCACAGCAAGCTGTCCTCCAAACCTCGTTTTCAATGCTGCTAAGAAGGTCTGCGACTGGTCTGAGAATGTAGAGTGCACTTCTGCATCTGATGCTGAATGTGTTCTTACAATTGTGGAGACAGTCACTGATGCCCCAGTAACTGAAGGTAATGGAGATAACACTGAAGACTGCGACTTTGTTTGCCCAGAAGTTGAAGGAATCTACGCTCATCCTCGTGACTGCTCCAAATTTGTAACTTGTGCTAACTCACGGCCAAGCACAGCAAGCTGCCCTCCAAACCTCGTTTTCAATGCTGCTAAGAAGGTCTGCGACTGGTCTGAGAATGTACAGTGCACTTCTGAATCTGATGCTGAATGTGTTCTTACAATTGTGGAGACAGTCACTGATGCCCCAGTAACTGAAGGTAATGGAGATAACACTGAAGACTGCGACTTTGTTTGCCCAGAAGTTGAAGGAATCTACGCTCATCCTCGTGACTGCTCCAAATTTGTAACTTGTGCTAACTCACGGCCAAGCACAACAAGCTGTCCTCCAAACCTCGTTTTCAATGCTGCTAAGAAGGTCTGCGACTGGTCTGAGAATGTAGAGTGCACTTCTGCATCTGATGCTGAATGTGTTCTTACAATTGTGGAGACAGTCACTGATGCCCCAGTAACTGAAGGTAATGGAGATAACACTGAAGACTGCGACTTTGTTTGCCCAGAAGTTGAAGGAATCTACGCTCATCCTCGTGACTGCTCCAAATTTGTAACTTGTGCTAACTCACAGCCAAGTACAGCAAGCTGCCCTCCAAACCTCGTTTTCAATGCTGCTAAGAAGGTCTGCGACTGGTCTGAGAATGTAGAGTGCACTTCTGCATCTGATGCTGAATGTATTCTTACAATTGTGGAGACAGTCACTGATGCCCCAGTAACTGAAGGTAATGGAGATAACACTGAAGACTGCGACTTTGTTTGCCCAGAAGTTGAAGGAATCTACGCTCATCCTCGTGACTGCTCCAAATTTGTACGTTGCGCTAACTCACACCCAAGCACAACAAGCTGTCCTCCAAACCTCGTTTTCAATGCTGCTAAGAAGGTGTGCGATTGGTCTGAGAATGTAGAGTGCACTTCTGCATCTGATGCTGAATGTGTTCTTACAATTGTGGAGACTCCGACAACGACTGCCGCTCCGACAACAACCCCCGCTCCGACAACAACCCCCGCTCCGACAACAACCGCCGCTCCGACAACAACCGCCGCTCCGACAACAACCGCCGCTCTGACAACAACCGCCGCTCCGACAACAACCGCCACTCCTACAACAACCGCCGCTCCGATAACAACTGTCGCTCCGACAACAACCGCCGCTCCGACAACAACCGCCGCTCCGACAACAACTGCCGCTCCGACAACAACCCCCGCTCCGACAACAACCGCCGCTCCGACAACAACCGCCGCTCCGACAACAACCCTCGTTCCGACAACAACCGCCGCTCCGACAACAACCCCTGCTCCGATAATGACTGCTGACTGCGCGCCAACAACCGCCGCTTCGACCACCGCCGCTCCGACAACAACTGCCGCTCCGACAACAACCGCCGCTCCGACAACAACCGCCATTCCGACAACAACTGTCGCTCCGACAACAACTGTCGCTCCGACAACAACCGCCGCTCCGAGAACAACTGCAGCTCCGACAACAACCGCCGCTCCGACAACAACCGCCGCTCCGACAACAACCGCCGCTCCGACAACAACCGCCGCTCCGACAACAACCGCCGCTCCGACAACAACCGCTGCTCCGACAACAACCGCCGCTCCGACAACAACCGCCGCTCCGACAACAACCGCCGCTCCGACAACAACCGCCGCTCCGACAACAACCGCCGCTCCGACAACAACCCCCGCTCCGACAACAACCGCCGCTCCGACAACAACCGCCGCTCCGACAACAACCGCCGCTCCGACAACAACCGCCGCTCCGACAACAACCGCCGCTCCGACAACAACCCCCGCTCCGACAACAACCGCCGCTCCGACAACAACCGCTGCTCCAACAACAACCGCCGCTCCGACAACAACCGCCGCTCCGACAACAACCGCTGCTCCAACAACAACCGCCGCTCCGACAACAACCGCCGCTCCGACAACAACCGCCGCTCCGACAACAACCGCCGCTCCGACAACAACCCCCGCTCCGACAACAACCGCCGCTCCGACAACAACCGCTGCTCCAACAACAACCGCCGCTCCGACAACAACCGCCGCTCCGACAACAACCGCTGCTCCAACAACAACTGCTGTTCCGACAACAACCGCCGCTCCGACAACAACTGCCGCTCCGACAACAACCGCTGCTCCGACAACAACCGCTGCTCCGACAACAACCGCCGCTCCGACAACAACTATCGCTCCGACAACAACCGCCGCTCCGACAACAATCGCTGCTCCGACAACAACCGCCGCTCCGACAACAACTGCCGCTCCGACAACAACCGCCGCTCCGACAACAACCGCTGCTCCGACAACAACCGCCGCTCCGACAACAACAGCCACTCCAACAACAACTGTCACTCCAACAACTGTCGCTCCGACAACAACTGTCGCTCCGACAACAACTGTCGCTCCGACAACAACCGCCGCTCCGACAACAACTGTCGCTCCGACAACAACCGCCGCTCCGACAACAACTGCCGCTCCGACAACAACTGCCGCTCCGACAACAACATTCGCTCCGACAACAACTGTCGCTCCGACAACAACCGCCGCTCCGACAACAACTGCCGCTCCGACAACTGCCGCTCTGACAACAACCGCCGCTCCGACAACAACCGCCGCTCCGACAACAACTGTCGCTCCGACAACAACTGCCGCTCCGACAACAACTGCCGCTCCGACAACAACATTCGCTCCGACAACAACCGCCGCTCCGACAACAACCGCCGCTCCGACAACAACCGCCGCTCCGACAACAACCGTCGCTCTGACAACAACTGCAGCTCCGACAACAACCGCCGCTCCGACAACAACTGCTGCTCCGACAACAACTGTCGCTCCGACAACAACTGACGCTCCGACAACAACCGCCGCTCCGACAACAACTGTCGCTCCGACAACAACTGTCGCTCCGACAACAACTGACGCTCCGACAACAACTGACGCTCCGACAACAACCGCCGCTCCGACAACAACTGTCGCTCCGACAACAACTGTCGCTCCGACAACAACTGTCGCTCCGACAACAACTGACGCTCCGACAACAACTGACGCTCCGACAACAACTGACGCTCCAACAACAACCGCCGCTCCGACAACAACTGTCGCTCCGACAACAACTGTCGCTCCGACAACAACTGACGCTCCGACAACAACTGACGCTCCGACAACAACCGCCGCTCCAACAACAACCGCCGCTCCGACAACAACCGCCGCTCCAACAACAACCGCCGCTCCGACAACAACCGCCGCTCCAACAACAACCGCCGCTCCGACAACAACCGCTGCTCCAACAACAACCGCCGCTCCGACAACAACTGCCGCTCCGACAACAACTGCCGCTCCGACAACAACTGCCGCTCCGACAACAACCTCTGCTCCGACAACAACTGTCACTCTGACAACAACCCCCGCTCCGACAACAACCCCCGCTCCGACAACAACTGTCACTCCAACAACTGTCGCTCCGACAACAACAGCCGCTCCAACAACAACTGTCACTCCAACAACTGTCGCTCCGACAACAACTGTCGCTCCGACAACAACCGCCGCTCCGACAACAACTGTCGCTCCGACAACAACTGCCGCTCCGACAACTGCCGCTCTGACAACAACCGCTGCTTCGACAACAACTGCCGCTCCGACAACAACCGCTGCTCCGACAACAACTGCCGCTCCGACAACAACTGTCGCTTCGACAACAGCCGCCACTCAGACAATAACTGCTGCTCCGACAACAACTGCCGCTCCGACAACAACCCCCACTCCGACAACGACTGCTGCGCCGACAACAACCCCTGCTCCGACAACAACTGCCGCTCCGACAACAACCGCCGCTCCGACAACAACCCCTGCTCCGACAACAACCCTCGCTCCGACAACAACTCCCTCTGGCGAATGCAATTTCGCATGCCCAGAGAAAGGACTGTATCCTCATCCACGTAAATGTTCAGAGTATGTTTTTTGTGACAACTCAGTGGCCGATGTTCGCCAATGCCCAGCTGGTCTTCATTACAATCCAACAAGCAAGAACTGTGACTGGCCTCAGAATGTAGCTTGCAGTGATAATGAGGAAGCATCCTGCACCTTATCTAACCCTACAACTCCACCAAGACTTCCTAATCCAAATAAGCAAATTTGTGACTGCGAGTGTTGTCTGAAGGCCCATCCTGATGATTGTACATCATATTATTATTGTGCAGTAAGTATGGGTGCCATGCTTTCACAAACTTCTTATATGAATATGTCGTATAAGACAAGAAAACATCATTTCAGGCACTAAATTGGTCGTATTCTTTCAGCCTGGAGCCGATGCACAGTTCTTTGCCTGTTCAGAGGGTCTAGTGTTCCACCCGGAATTCAAGCAATGTGTCCTACAAACTCAGTACCCTCAGTGCCAGCCAGAAGTGCCACCAACATGTGACCCAACTTGCGAGTGTCTTTACCCATCTGAAATCTGTTCAGAGTATTTCAAATGTGAGTTTGTTGTAAATGTTTCTAGAAATACATAGTTATCTATATCGATTTAACACGAGGGTCTAACATTTAGATAAACTTACTTAAAAGATGTCTTAAAATCAGTAATATAGATACAAGCTGACATAGAAACGTTGCTCTCCATTTAATGAAATGTCTTTTAAAGGTAACATGCAAGGAACACCCATCAAGTACGAGTGCACTGGAGGCCTTGTCTTCAACAACAATACCTATAGCTGCGACTTTCCTCGGAATGTACAGTGTTCTGAAACTCGTCCCAAGAGAAGCCTCACCTACGACGATGCTCCTCAACAGTATGTGACAGGTATGGGAGAATAGCATGTTTTTTTGATGTTATATCTGCTTCAATGTATCATCAAACAAAGTAAGAGTATGCCTTTCTCTTCTCTGTTCATCTATCTAGTTGTATCCAACTTATATAATGACATTCCCTCTTGCAGCTGAAGAATGCAAGCAGCTGGAGGGTAAATTCGCAGTGGAAGGCAACGCCAGCGCTTACTACCTTTGCTCTCACGGTACTGCTCACCTCATGCGCTGTCCCGACCTCGCTGTATTCAGTTCTGCCGCCCAGGACTGTATCTTCATGAAGTAGAATCGATGTGGATTTTCCCAACTTAATTTTATTATAATGATACCTTAAAAATATATTTATAGAAACTAGATTGCATGGTATAGAAAATAATAAAAAAAAAAGATTAAGAATTCTGTTTATTTGATCGATTTATCCTTCATAAATTATTTACAAACCATAAGCAAATACGAAAAATTTCAAAAGCCCGAAATATTGCCTTCATGGAATATATTACTGCACTTACTTGAGAAACATTGTTCCCACCCATTTATTGACAATAACAGAGAGAGGTACCGTGCTTGTAACAGGCAAGGGATAGGTAGCATCGGTTTTCTTAAAGATCATATGAATTATATATATATATATATATATATATATATATATATATATATATATATATATATATATATATATATATATATATGTATGTATGTATGTATGTATGTATATATGTATACATCAGGAACAACGAAGGGAAGGGCAAGAAAACACACGAATAAGCCGAAGGCCTTTTCGCTATTGCTTCGTCAGGGCATATACTACAAGAGGATAAGGATAAGGATAAGTCCGACATGCGAAGCTGAGCCTCGCCCGGGCTATGGGGGAGCCCGGCCTGTGCCGATAAATGGTACATAGAGGAGTATATATACAAATACTGGGTGGTCAAGTCACGTCGGTAATCAGGTGAGCGACGACCTTGGTCCCACGACAAAGGAAGATGGTAGAAGCGGCGTTCATTCATACAACTAACAACATCAACACTGCTACGGGGAGCCACGAACTAGCCAAGGTCGTCGCTCACCTGATTACCGACGTGACCTGACCACCCAGTATTTGTATATATAGTCCTCTATGTACCTTTTGTACCAACATACTCGACATTCACCTGCCAGAGGGATGCAAGATCATCTCTTATGCAGATGACTTGGCAATCATAGCCTCTGGCAACCACTGCCTAACTAGGGCTCAGCGTTGTCTGAACCTGGTGTCTGAAGAGTGTTGTAGGACGGGTCTAAAAATATCAGCAGCAAAATCCAAAGCAATGGCACTGAGAACCAATGTCAGAAACAAAAAACTCACCATACAGGGTATGGATCTGGAATGGGTGAAGGACTATCTATACCTTGGTGTATGGATAGGACACACACTCACTTTCAAAAAGGAGATCCAATACCTGCTTGACAGAACCAAGGAAAGACTGTCAGTCATGAAAGTCATGACAGGGAGACACATAGGAGCAGGACACAAAGTACTAAGATCATTCTATGTACATGCTGTCCGTCCTATTATTGACTATGCATCTGTCGCCCTCATTGCTTCCAGCACAACATTAAAAGAAAAACTGGAAACAATACAAAACGAAGCAGCCAGGATCATTCTAGGTGCACCTAAGTGGACAAAGGTCATCAACCTCCTCATGGAAACTGATTTACCGTCCGTGGACACTAGAATTGATCTAATGGCAGCACAGTTCCTTTCCAAGGTCCTGCAGGCACCCACAAACTCCTATTTAAGACAAAGAGTTCTCAGACGCCTACAACAAGATTATCAGTTGTTTGCAGACAATTCCTGGCTCACACATACAGCCAGAGTTTTGATACGCTTTCAACTAAAAGATTCATTGCTTGCCAAGGGTATGGACTCCCCCCACCCTGATTACAAAGAACCCCCGCCGTGGGCAAACGAAATGATCGAATTCTCAATTTTAAATCTCACAATGAGAAAAGATCAATATTCCATGCCTAGCCTAAAGGCACAAGCACAAAGGGTCATTGAACAAATAACTCCGCCGGGTAGTATAACTTACTACACGGACGGATCCGTGGATCCAATAAACCATACTGCAGGCGCCGGCTTTGCAACAAAGGATACCACAGCATCC
>NC_091581.1:11511016-11513516 GCF_042767895.1 Penaeus vannamei
GCTGATTCACTAAGGAGAACAATGTCGTCTGCAAATCTTAGGTTGTTTAGGTGTTCGTCTCCCATTTTGATACCCTTCCCTTCCCATTCTAGTTTCTTGAATATTTCCTTGAGGCAGGCTGTAAACAGCTTTGGTGAGATGGTGTCGCCCTGTCTAACGCCTTTTTTAATTGGTATTTTATCGGTTTCCGTGTGGAGTTTGATGATTGCTGTCCCATCTTTGTATATATCTTCCAATATATTACAATATACCTCCTCAACTCCCTGTTGTTGAATAGCACCTAATACTGCTGGTATTTGTACAGAGTCAAATGCCTTTTCATAATCGATGAATGCCATACACAAGGGTTTCCTATATTCGTATACTTTTTCTCTTATTTGGGTGAGCGTGTGGATGTGATTTGTTGTTGAGAATCCGCTGCGGAAGCCTGCCTGTTATCTAGGCTGGCTGGAATCCAGACTGTCAGAGATGCGAGCTGTAATGACTTTCATGAACAGTTTGTAAGTAACCGAAAGGAGGCTTATGGGTCGGTAATTTTTTTAAATCCTTTTTATCGCCTTTTTTGTGTAACAAGATAATTGTTGCATTATTCCAGGCTTTCGGAGTTTTTCCACTGAGAAGACATTTGTTAAAAAGATTAGCTAGTTTCACTGTTGCGATGTCTCCTGCATCTAATATGAGGTCTATACTAATTCTGTCTTCGCCTGGTGTTTTCCCTCTCTTCATGCCTTTAAGTGCTCTTTTTATTTCTTCTTTTGTGATATTAGGTACGTCTCTAGTTACCGTGTTTGCTTCTATTTGTGGCTGTTCGTTTGAGTTGTATAAATCCCTGTAAAAGTCTTCCACTACTTTGATGATTTCATTCTTGTTATATGTTACTTCTCTGTCTGGTTTCTTAATTGCATACATTTGATTTCTCCCTATTCCTAGTCTTCTTTTAGCTGCTTTCATGCTGGTACCTGAAATCACTGCTTCATTTATTGAGTATTGAATTTCCGTACATCTTCCCTCTTCTTTTTATTAATGGTCTTTGTTAGTTCAACCAATTCTATCTTGTCCCTACTTGACGATACTTTCATGTCTCTACGTTTTTGCATAAGCTGTTTAGTTTCTACCGAGAGCTTGCTGGAGCTTCGATTGTCGTTCTTGCCGCCTACTTCAAGTGCAGCTTCTTTTATTATGTCATTGAACTGTTTATTGATTTGGTCGATGTTGAGATCTTCGTCGCGGAGGAGTGAATATCTGTTTTGGATGTTTAGGCTAAATTCTGTTGCTCTGATCCTCAAGTTAGCCAAGTTTGGCTGTGGTTTACACATTAGTTTGTTCCTTTCCCTTCTGAGATGTATTTTAATTTCGCCTCTCACCATTCTATGGTCGCTGCCTACATTTACTTTATTTATAACCTCTACATTTTTATTATATCGCGCCTATTTGAAATTATGAAGTCAATTTCGTTTTTGACGTCAGAAGGGGACTTCCATGTCCACTTCCGTTCTAGTCTTTTTTCGAAGAATGTATTCATGATACTGAGTGATTGAGCCTCCGCAAAGTCGACTAGCATTTGTCCCCTCTCGTTTCTAGTGCCTGTTCCATGGTTCCCTACTGCTGTTTCGCCCTCTGTCTTTTTTACCTATTTTGGCATTAAAATCCCCCATAATTATTGTGAAATGAGTTTTTGTTCTCTCGCTGGCTAAATGACCATCTTCATAGAAGCTCTCTATTTCTTCATCACTGTGGCTGCAGGTTGGAGCATAGACTTGAATAATGTTTAAGTTGTACCTATTGTTTAGTTTTATTGTTACAGAAGCCACTCTTTCGCTGACACTGTAGAATTCTACGATGTTCTTTTCTAATCGTTTGTGTATTAAGAATCCTACCCCTAATTCCTGTTTGCTACCCAGAGGTTTTCCTCTCCAATAGAGCACGTGTCCCTCATTTATTAACTTCTGCTCTTTGCCTAGTCTTCTAACTTCGCAGAGTCCTACTACATCCCATTTAATGGAAGAGAGTTCCTCTAGTAAAGCTAGTAAGTCGGATTCAGTTCACATGGTCCTTATATTGTATGTGCAAAGGTTCATCAACGTAGGGCGGCCTGTCTTTACCCGGATATTATTAGCACCCCCTGCTCCGGAGCGATCCTGATCGCCGCCGTAACCAGGGGCTCCTTCGCCTCCGGGGAATGAGGGCCCTTTCTTTGTTTGTAAGTTCATGGATTTTATATTGGGATGTGGACAGGTGTATCTTGGTGGGAGGGGAGTAATTTAGCCGGAATGCCATTGATAAGTCCCCCCAGCAGGTTTGGTCCTACCTGCTGTGGACTTACTACCTGCTCACTACTCCCGTGAGCTGGGCTTAATTATTAGAAGTACATATATGTTTGAATTTTATTTTATTTATTAACTTCATTTGTGCGTATGTGCACCTGATGCAGACATATTCATTCCCGCACATGCTCTAAGTACTACGCATATGCTCATTCCCACGCATATGCATATGCAAG
>NC_091581.1:11526016-11528516 GCF_042767895.1 Penaeus vannamei
TTTCTACAATCATGTGCAGTTATTGCCATTAGTACTTTGCAAAAGGAGGGGATAATGTACCAGCTACACTTCAGAATACCATGTGAATCCCATAGAATGCAGCAAGATTGCCACAGAGATTAGAATTCTAAAGAAAAGAAAGAAAGAAAGAAAAAAATTGAGGGAAAAGTTTCCTAAATTTCGGAGCCCAATATCTCAAAACTATGCTTTTGTCAACATTTGTCAGCATTTTTAAAATTCATCCATAAATACTTGGGCGATTCTAATGGGGTTTGGATCATTTAAAAGCTGAATATATTTGTGATGATTTTTTTTTAGAGAAAATTTCCATTGTAGGTAATAATAGCCCATATATCATATCATGATGTTCACGAGACTGGACATTTAGAGAGAGAAAAAAAATCACATTAAACTAAAACGAAATTTAAAACTTCGGTTTTCGCAAATTATAGGTATTGCTATAGACGACAGGTGGTAATTTTTTCAACAAGTTTGTTCAATGGATAAGTGTGATTTTAAAGAGGTAATTGTTCAAAAACTTGTTTTTCGTAAGTAAATTTATTATTTATTAGCCAATTGTTGTGAAACTTGGTGGTGTATACACTTTATATGTATGCATAACATTAAAAGATCACTATCCGATCATATTTGATGAACTTAGTTCTCGAGCGCAATGGCACCCTTAATGGTTTGTGGATACAGCAACTGAAGTAGCCGTAGGTGACAGTTCTGGTAGTATCAATAAATAGTTTGAGAAGGGAACTATTTATTAGAAGGAAGTGTAAGAGAGGAAAATTGTAAGATGAAAGGAAGGGAAACGATTGGCATATGTCCTAGGAAAAATCATGGTAAGAACACTGATAGACTGGGTGTGAGGGTCTCGAATTCATCTCATGTATATTCTTATTTTGTTTATTAATATAATTTTGATTGATATTTAATAGGAAAAGGAAGGATATAGACTTATCCTTAGATATGTATTAAATTATGTGAGAATATTGCTTATGTTTATTGCCACAATTAACAGATTAGTTAGTCATTTGTTCATTGTTTATTGAATAAAATATTAATGGTTAAAATGTTTCCATGACCTTTATAATTATAGGCAAACTCAACATTGGAATGAATTCATTCGCGCACCCATGACCTTTATGATTATAAGCAATTTAGGATGCCACACCGTAAAACTGTGCGTAGGTGTTTGTATTTGTAAAGAGGAAATGATTGAGATATCATTGGAAAACTGCAGATGAAAGGGAGAGGAATATTTGAAGTGGCAGAAGTGATAGGTGATAGGGGTGTGTATCGGCTCAAAGATCCACCTAATGGAAAGATAATTAGCAGACCTGCAAGTCGTTCTCTGAAATGAGCCAGCATCATGACAGAAAGTGACAAATATTAATTGCCAGATTATGTTCATCTATTGATGTTTATTGATTTGGTATCTAATTGAAATTAAATTTGTTTCATATAGAAGTGTTGTTTCTTCATTCAGTTATGCCTTACATATTACATATTTTAATGAGCATACTAAATTTCACTATATTAATATTTTCCGAAGGATCACCTATGCCGAGATAATTATTTATTCGACATTTGAAAAGGTGCGCTGGTTCAGATTTCATAGAAGCACATTCACTTAAACATTTGTTTACATATCTTTATAAATCTAAATGCATATCAATATAGCAAATATAGTTATATAATAGATAATGAATTATAATAATCATTAATAAATGGTTTATGTGTTTAAATGTTAACAATTAATTTCGGGGAAAGCAATAAGTTCGTTATCTTAACAATTTCTTGTCAGACGGATCCTTAACTTCCCCATGTGAACAGCTGAGTGCTGGTATTTCAAGTGAAGTTTTTCCCTGATACTATAGATCACAGTGCTTGATAAGTTTATCAAAAATGGTTGTTAAATCCCTTTGTATCAATTGATAATATTCAGAGGAATCCTTGCCTTCCCCATGTGAAAAGAGAGGAGCAATGGTGGGAAATGTGGTGAGAACAACACTCCATAATGCTTTGTTGCTAGTGAATTTTAATCATTATTTTGTTATTTTAATGGTCTGTGGATACAGCAACAAAAGTTGTTGTAAGTGACAGTTCTGGTAGGACCAGTGAATAGTTTGAGAAGAGAATTATTTATTAGAGGGAAGTGTAAGAGAAGAAAATTGCAAGGTAAAAGGAAGGGGGATGATTGGCTTATATCCTAGGGAAAATCATGGTAAGAACACTGATAGACTGGGTGTGAGGGTCTCGATTTCGTCTCACATATATTTTTATTTTGTTTATTAATATAATTTTGATTTATATTAAATAGGAAAAGAAAGGGTACAGACTTAACCTTAGATATGAATTGAATTCTTTGAGAATATTGCTTATGTTTATTGCTACATTTTACAGATCGATAAGCCATTTGTTCATTTTTGGGTTATTAAATAAAATATTACTGGCTAAAATGTTTCTATGACCGTTGTAAGAATAGGCACAC
>NC_091581.1:11538516-11551016 GCF_042767895.1 Penaeus vannamei
CTTATCTTTCATTAATGCATCATTATAACAAGATCAAGTGAGAAAATCAGTTTCAAGAAAAAAAACCCACATCGTTTCTACTTCATGAAGATACAGTCCTGAGCGGCGGAACTGAATACAGCGAGGTCGGGACAGCGCATGAGGTGAGCAGTACCGTGAGAGCAAAGGTAGTAAGCGCTGGCGTTGCCTTCCACTGCGAATTTACCCTCCAGCTGCTTGCATTCTTCAGCTGCAAGAGGGAATGTCATTATATAAGTTGGATACAACTAGATAGATGAACAGAGATAAAAATGTAAGAAGAGAAAGGCATACTCTTACTTTGTTCGTTGATACAATGAAGCAGATATAACCTCAAAGAGACATGCTACTTTCTCATACCTATCACATACTGTTGAGGAGCATCGTCGTAGGTGAGGCTTCTCTTGAGACGAGTTTCAGAACACTGTACATTCTGAGGAAGGTCACACCTATAGGTATTGTCGTTGAAGAGAAGGCCTCCAGTGCATTCGTACTTGATGGGTATTCCTTGTGTGGTACCTTTAAAAGCAGTTTCATTCAATGGAAAGCAACTTTACTCTGTCTGTTTACAGCTATATTACTGATTTTGAGACACTTTTTAAGACAGGTAATCTAGATCTTAAAGGCAGTCGTGTTAAATCGATAGAGATTAATAAATATTAAGAGAAACATTTACAACAAACTCACATTTGAAATACTCTGAACAGATTTCAGATGGGTAAAGACACTCGCAAGTTGGGTCACATGTTGGTGGCACTTCTGGCTGGCATTGAGGGTACTGAGTTTGTAGGACACATTGCTTGAATTCCGGGTGGAACACTAGACCCTCTGAACAGGCATGGAACTGTGCATCGGCTCCAGGCTGAAAGAATAAGACCAATTTAGTGCCTGAAATGATGTTTTCTTGTCTTATACGACATATTCATATAAGAAGTTTGTGAAAGCATGGCACCCATACTTACTGCACAATAATAATATGATGTACAGTCATTTGGATGAGGCTTCAGACAATACTCGCAGTCACAAATTTGCTCGTTTGGATTCGGGAGCGTTCTTGGAGCTCTAGGATTATACAAAGTGCAGGATGCTTCCTCATTGTCACTGCAAGCTCCATTCTGAGGCCAGTCACAGTTCTTGCTTGTTGGATTGTAATGAAGACCAGCTGGGCATTGAAGAACATGGGCCACTGAGTTGTCACAAGAAACATACTCAGAGCATTTGCGTGGATGAGGATACAGTCCTTTCCCTGGGCATATGAAGTTACATTCGCCAGAGGAAGTTGTCAGAGCGGCAGCAGTTGTCAGAGGGGCAGTTGTTACTGGGGCATCTGTGACTGTCCCCACATTTGTAAGAACACATTCAGCATCAGATGCAGAAGTGCACTGTACATTCTCAGACCAGTCGCAGATCTTTTTAGCAGCATTGAAAACGAGGGTTGAAGGACAGCTTAGAGTAATTGGCTGTGAATGGACACAAGTTACAAATTTGGAGCAGTCACGAGGATGAGCATACATTCCTTCAACTTCAGGGCAAACAAAGTTGCAATCTTCGGTGTTATCTCCATTATTACCTTCAGTTACTGGGTCATCAGTGACTGTCCCCACATTTGTAAGAGCACATTCAGCATCAGATGCAGAAGTGCACTGTACATTCTCAGGCCAGTCGCAGACCTTCTTAGCAGCATTGAAAACAAGGGTTGATGGACAACTAAGAATGGCTGGCTGTGAATGGGCACAAGTTACAAATTTGGAGCAGTCACGAGGATGAGAATACATTCCTTCAACTTCAGGGCAAACAAAGTTGCAATCTTCGGTGTTATCTCCATTATTACCTTCAGTTACTGGGTCATCAGTGACTGTCCCCACATTTGTAAGAGCACATTCAGCATCAGATGCAGAAGTGCACTGTACATTCTCAGGCCAGTCGCAGACCTTCTTAGCAGCATTGAAAACAAGGGTTGATGGACAACTAAGAATGGCTGGCTGTGAATGGGCACAAGTTACAAATTTGGAGCAGTCACGAGGATGAGCATACATTCCTTCAACTTGAGGGCAAACAAAGTTGCAATCTTCAATCGGTGCGACCGTTGTCGTTGGTGGAGGTGGGACTGTTGTCGTTGGTGGGGGTGGGACGGTTGTCGTTGGTGGTGGTGGGACTGTTGTCGTTGGTGGTGGTGGGACTGTTGTCGTTGGTGGTGGTGGGACTGTTGTCGTTGGTGGTGGTGGGACTGTTGTCGTTGGTGGTGGTGGGACTGTTGTTGTTGGTGGTGGGACTGTTGTCGTTGGTGGTGGTGGGACCGTTGTCGTTGGTGGAGGTGGGACTGTTGTCGTTGGTGGTGGTGGGACAGTTGTCGTTGGTGGAGGTGGGACGGTTGTCGTTGGTGGGGGTGGGACGGTTGTCGTTGGTGGTGGTGGGACTGTTGTCGTTGGTGGTGGTGGGACTGTTGTCGTTGGTGGTGGTGGTGGGACTGTTGTTGTTGGTGGTGGGACTGTTGTCGTTGGTGGTGGTGGGACCGTTGTCGTTGGTGGAGGTGGGACTGTTGTCGTTGTTGGTGGTGGGACTGTTGTCGTTGGTGGTGGTGGGACTGTTGTCGTTGGTGGAGGTGGGACTGTTGTCGTTGGTGGTGGTGGGACTGTTGTCGTTGGTGGGGGTGGGACTGTTGTCGTTGGTGGTGGTGGGACTGTTGTCGTTGGTGTTGGTGGGACTGTTGTCGTTGGTGGTGGTGGGACTGTTGTCGTTGGTGGTGGTGGGACTGTTGTCGTTGGTGGTGGTGGGACTGTTGTCGTTGGTGGTGGTGGGACTGTTGTCGTTGGTGGTGGTGGGAGTGTTGTCGTTGGTGGTGGTGGGACTGTTGTCGGTGGTGGTGGTGGGACTGTTGTCGTTGGTGGTGGTGGGTCTGTTGTCGTTGGTGGTGGTGGGACTGTTGTCGTTGGTGGTGGTGGGACTGTTGTCGTTGGTGGTGGTGGGACTGTTGTCGTTGGTGGTGGTGGGACCGTTGTTGTTGGTGGTGGTGGGACTGTTGTCGTTGGTGGTGGTGGGACCGTTGTTGTTGGTGGTGGTGGGACTGTTGTCGTTGGTGGTGGTGGGACTGTTGTCGTTGGTGGTGGTGGGACTGTTGTCGTTGGTGGTGGTGGGACTGTTGTCGTTGGTGGTGGTGGGACTGTTGTCGTTGGTGGTGGTGGGACCGTTGTTGTTGGTGGTGGTGGGACTGTTGTCGTTGGCGGTGGTGGGACTGTTGTCGTTGGTGGGGGTGGGACCGTTGTCGTTGGTGGTGGTGGGACCGTTGTTGTTGTTGGTGGTGGGACTGTTGTCGTTGGTGGGGGTGGGACCGTTGTCGTTGGCGGTGGTGGGACTGTTGTCGTTGGTGGGGGTGGGACCGTTGTCGTTGGTGGTGGTGGGACCGTTGTTGTTGGTGGTGGTGGGACTGTTGTCGTTGGCGGTGGTGGGACCGTTGTCGTTGGTGGTGGTGGGACCGTTGTTGTTGTTGGTGGTGGGACTGTTGTCGTTGGTGGGGGTGGGACGGTTGTCGTTGGTGGTGGTGGGACGGTTGTCGTTGGTGGTGGTGGGACCGTTGTTGTTGTTGGTGGTGGGACTGTTGTCGTTGGTGGTGGTGGGACTGTTGTCGTTGGTGGTGGTGGGACTGTTGTCGTTGGTGGTGGTGGGACTGTTGTTGTTGGTGGGGGTGGGACTGTTGTCGTTGGTGGCGGTGGGACGGTTGTCGTTGGTGGTGGTGGAACTGTTGTCGTTGGTGGTGGTGGGACTGTTGTGGTTGGTGGTGGTGGGGCTGTTGTCGTTGGTGGGGGGGGGACTGTTGTCGTTGGTGGAGGTGGGTTGGTTGTCGTTGGTGGTGGTGGGAGTGTTGTTGTGGATGGAGGTGGGATTGTTGTCGGTGGTGGTGGTGGGACTGTTGTCGATGGTGGTGGTGGGACGTTTGTCGTTGGTGGTGGTGGGACTGTTGTCGTTGGTGGTGGTGGGACGGTTGTCGTTGGTGGTGGTGGGACTGTTGTCGTTGGTGGTGGTGGGACTGTTGTCGTTGGTGGAGGTGGGACTGTTGTCGTTGGTGGTGGTGGGACTGTTGTCGTTGGTGGTGGTGGGACTGTTGTCGTTGGTGGTGGTGGGACTGTTGTTGTTGGTGGGGGTGGGACTGTTGTCGTTGGTGGAGGTGGGACTGTTGTCGTTGGTGGTGGTGGGACTGTTGTTGTTGATGGAGGTGGGATTGTTGTCGTTGGTGGTGGTGGGACTGTTGTCGTTGGTGGTGGTGGGACGGTTGTCGTTGGTGGTGGTGGGACTGTTGTCGTTGGTGGTGGTGGGACGGTTGTCGTTGGTGGTGGTGGGACTGTTGTCGTTGGTGGTGGTGGGACTGTTGTCGTTGGTGGAGGTGGGACTGTTGTCGTTGGTGGTGGTGGGACTGTTGTCGTTGGTGGAGGTGGGACTGTTGTCGTTGGTGGTGGTGGGACTGTTGTCGTTGGTGGAGGTGGGACTGTTGTCGTTGGTGGTGGTGGGACGGTTGTCGTTGGTGGTGGTGGGACGGTTGTCGTTGGTGGTGGTGGGACTGTTGTTGTTGTTGGTGGTGGGACTGTTGTCGTTGGTGGTGGTGGAACTGTTGTCGTTGGTGGAGGTGGGACTGTTGTCGTTGGTGGTGGTGGGACTGTTGTTGTTGTTGGTGGTGGGACTGTTGTCGTTGGTGGTGGTGGGACGGTTGTCGTTGGTGGTGGTGGGACTGTTGTCGTTGGTGGAGGTGGGACTGTTGTCGTTGGTGGGGGTGGGACGGTTGTCGTTGGTGGTGGTGGGACGGTTGTCGTTGGTGGTGGTGGGACTGTTGTCGTTGGTGGTGGTGGGACGGTTGTCGTTGGTGGTGGTGGGACTGTTGTCGTTGGTGGTGGTGGAACTGTTGTCGTTGGTGGAGGTGGGACTGTTGTCGTTTTTGAATGTGGGACTGTTGTCGTTGGTGGTGGTGGGACTGTTGTCGTTGGTGGTGGTGGGACGGTTGTCGTTGGTGGTGGTGGGACGGTTGTCGTTGGTGGTGGTGGAACTGTTGTCGTTGGTGGTGGTGGAACTGTTGTCGTTGGTGGAGGTGGGACTGTTGTCGTTGGTGGTGGTGGAACTGTTGTCGTTGGTGGAGGTGGGACGGTTGTCGTTGGTGGTGGTGGGACGGTTGTCGTTGGTGGTGGTGGGACGGTTGTCGTTGGTGGTGGTGGAACTGTTGTCGTTGGTGGTGGTGGGACTGTTGTCGTTGGTGGTGGTGGGACTGTTGTTGTTGTTGTTGGTGGGACTGTTGTCGTTGGTGGTGGTGGGACGGTTGTCGTTGGTGGTGGTGGGACGGTTGTCGTTGGTGGTGGTGGGACTGTTGTTGTTGATGGAGGTGGGACTGTTGTCGTTGGTGGTGGTGGAACTGTTGTCGTTGGTGGTGGTGGGACGGTTGTCGTTGGTGATGGTGGGACGGTTGTCGTTGTTGGTGGTGGGACTGTTGTCGTTGGTGGTGGTGGGACGGTTGTCGTTGGTGGTGGTGGGACGGTTGTTGTTGATGGAGGTGGGACTGTTGTCGTTGGTGGTGGTGGAACTGTTGTCGTTGGTGGTGGTGGGACGGTTGTCGTTGGTGGTGGTGGGACTGTTGTCGTTGGTGGTGGTGGGACGGTTGTCGTTGGTGGTGGTGGGACTGTTGTTGTTGATGGAGGTGGGACTGTTGTCGTTGGTGGTGGTGGAACTGTTGTCGTTGGTGGTGGTGGGACGGTTGTCGTTGGTGATGGTGGGACGGTTGTCGTTGGTGGTGGTGGGACTGTTGTCGTTGGTGGTGGTGGGACGGTTGTCGTTGGTGGTGGTGGGACGGTTGTCGTTGGTGGTGGTGGGACGGTTGTCGTTGGTGGTGGTGGGACGGTTGTCGTTGGTGGGGGTGGAACTGTTGTCGTTGGTGGTGGTGGAACTGTTGTCGTTGGTGGTGGTGGGACGGTTGTCGTTGGTGGTGGTGGGACGGTTGTCGTTGGTGGAGGTGGAACTGTTGTCGTTGGTGGTGGTGGAACTGTTGTCGTTGGTGGAGGTGGGACTGTTGTCGTTGGTGGTGGTGGGACTGTTGTCGTTGGTGGTGGTGGGACGGTTGTCGTTGGTGGTGGTGGAACTGTTGTCGTTGGTGGTGGTGGGACTGTTGTCGTTGGTGGTGGTGGGACTGTTGTTGTTGTTGGTGGTGGGACTGTTGTCTTTGGTGGTGGTGGGACGGTTGGCGTTGGTGGGGGTGGGACCGTTGTCGTTGGTGGAGGTGGGACTGTTGTCGTTGGTGGTGGTGGGACGGTTGTCGTTGGTGGTGGTGGGACGGTTGTCGTTGGTGGGGGTGGGACTTTTGTCGTTGGTGGTGGTGGGACTGTTGTCGTTGGTGGTGGTGGGACGGTTGTCGTTGGTGGGGGTGGGACTTTTGTCGTTGGTGGTGGTGGGACTGTTGTCGTTGGTGGTGGTGGTGGGACTGTTGTTGTTGGTGGTGGGACTGTTGTCGTTGGTGGTGGTGGGACCGTTGTCGTTGGTGGAGGTGGGACTGTTGTCGTTGTTGGTGGTGGGACTGTTGTCGTTGGTGGTGGTGGGACTGTTGTCGTTGGTGGTGGTGGGACTGTTGTCGTTGGTGGTGGTGGGACTGTTGTCGTTGGTGGTGGTGGGACTGTTGTCGTTGGTGGAGGTGGGACTGTTGTCGTTGGTGGTGGTGGGACTGTTGTCGTTGGTGGTGGTGGGACGTTTGTCGTTGGTGGTGGTGGGACTGTTGTCGTTGGTGGTGGTGGGACTGTTGTCGTTGGTGGTGGTGGGACGGTTGTCGTTGGTGGTGGTGGGACGGTTGTCGTTGGTGGTGGTGGGACCGTTGTCGTTGGTGGTGGTGGGACTGTTGTCGTTGGTGGTGGTGGGACTGTTGTCGTTGGTGGGGGTGGGACGGTTGTCGTTGGTGGTGGTGGGACGGTTGTCGTTGGTGGGGGTGGGACCGTTGTCGTTGGTGGTGGTGGGACCGTTGTTGTTGTTGGTGGTGGGACTGTTGTCGTTGGTGGGGGTGGGACTGTTGTCGTTGGTGGGGGTGGGACTGTTGTCGTTGGTGGAGGTGGGACTGTTGTCGTTGGTGGTGGTGGGACTGTTGTCGTTGGTGGTGGTGGGACTGTTGTCGTTGGTGGTGGGGGGACTGTTGTTGTTGGTGGGGGTGGGACTGTTGTCGTTGGTGGAGGTGGGACTGTTGTCGTTGGTGGTGGTGGGACTGTTGTCGTTGGTGGTGGTGGGACTGTTGTCGTTGGTGGTGGGGGGACTGTTGTTGTTGGTGGGGGTGGGACTGTTGTCGTTGGTGGAGGTGGGACTGTTGTCGTTGGTGGTGGTGGGACTGTTGTCGTTGGTGGTGGTGGGACTGTTGTCGTTGGTGGTGGTGGGACGGTTGTCGTTGGTGGGGGTGGGACTGTTGTTGTTGGTGGTGGTGGGACGGTTGTCGTTGGTGGTGGTGGGACTGTTGTTGGTGGAGGTGGGACGGTTGTCGTTGGTGGTGGTGGGACTGTTGTCGTTGGTGGTGGTGGGACTGTTGTCGTTGGTGGAGGTGGGACGGTTGTCGTTGGTGGTGGTGGGACGGTTGTCGTTGGTGGTGGTGGGACTGTTGTCGTTGGTGGTGGTGGGACTGTTGTCGTTGGTGGTGGTGGGACCGTTGTCGTTGGTGATGGTGGGACTGTTGTTGTTGTTGGAGGTGGGACGGGTGGCGTTGGGGGTGGGGGGAGGGGTGTGGTTGGTGGGGGTGGGACTGTTGTCGTTGGTGGGGGTGGGACTGTTGTCGTTGGTGGGGGTGGGACTGTTGTCGTTGGTGGAGGTGGGACTGTTGGCGTTGATGGTCATGGACCGGTTGTCTTTGGTGGGGGTGGGTCCGGTGTTGTTCGTGGAGGTGGGCCGGTTGTCGTTGGTGGTGGCGGGCCGGTCGTCGTTGGTGGTGGTGGAACTGTTGTCGTTGGTGGAGGTGGGACTGTTGTCGTTGGTGGTGGTGGGACGGTTGTCGTTGGTGGTGGTGGAACTGTTGTCGTTGGTGGAGGTGGGACTGTTGTCGTTGGTGGTGGTGGGACGGTTGTCGTTGGTGGTGGTGGGCCGGTTGTCGTTGGTGGGGGTGGGTCGGTTGTCGTTGGTGGTGGTGGGACGGTTGTCGTTGGTGGTGGTGGGACGGTTGTCGTTGGTGGAGGTGGGACGGTTGTCGTTGGTGGTGGTGGGACGGTTGTCGTTGGTGGTGGTGGGACTGTTGTCGTTGGTGGAGGTGGGATGGTTGTCGTTGGTGGTGGTGGGACTGTTGTCGTTTGTGGAGGTGGGACTGTTGTCGTTGGTGGTGGTGGGACGGTTGTCGTTGGTGGGGGTGGGACGGTTGTCGGTGGTGGTGGTGGGACGGTTGTCGTTGGTGGTGGTGGGACTGTTGTTGGTGGAGGTGGGACGGTTGTCGTTGGTGGTGGTGGGACTGTTGTCGTTGGTGGTGGTGGGACTGTGGTCGTCGGGGGAGGTGGGTCGGTTGTCGTTGGTGGTGGTGGGTCGGTTGTCGTTGGTGGTGGTGGGACGGTTGTCGTTGGTGGTGGTGGAACTGGTGTCGTTGGTGGAGGTGGGACTGTTGTCGTTGGTGGTGGTGGGACTGTTGTTGTTGTTGGAGGTGGGACGGTTGTCGTTGGTGGTGGTGGGACGGTTGTCGTTGGTGGGGGTGGGACTGTTGTCGTTGGTGGGGGTGGGACTGTTGTCGTTGGTGGGGGTGGGACTGTTGTCGTTGGTGGAGGTGGGACTGTTGTCGTTGGTGGTGATGGGACGGTTGTCGTTGGTGGTGGTGGGACTGTTGTCGTTGGTGGTGGTGGGACGGTTGTCTTTGGTGGTGGTGGGACGGTTGTCGTTGGTGGGGGTGGGACTGTTGTCGTTGGTGGAGGTGGGACTGTTGTCGTTGGTGGTGATGGGACGGTTGTCGTTGGTGGTGGTGGGACTGTTGTCGTTGGTGGTGGTGGAACGGTTGTCTTTGGTGGTGGTGGGACGGTTGTCGTTGGTGGTGGTGGGTCGGTTGTCGCTGGTGGTGGGGGGACTGTTGTCCTTGATGGAGGTGGGACTGTTGTCGTTGGTGGTGGTGGGACGGCTGTCGCTGGTGGTGGTGGGACGGTTGCCGTTGGTGGTGGTGGGACTGTTGTCGTTGGTGGTGGTGGGACGGTTGTCGTTGGTGGGGGTGGGGCTGTTGTTGTTGGTGGTGGTGGGACTGTTGTCGTTGGTGGTGGTGGGACTGTTGTCGTTGGTGGGGGTGGGACTGTTGTCGTTGGTGGAGGTGGGACTGTTGTCGTTGGTGGTGGTGGGACGGTTGTCGTTGGTGGTGGTAGGACGGTTGTCGTTGGTGGTGGTAGGACGGTTGTCGTTGTTGGTGGTGGGACTGTTGTCGTTGGTGGAGGTGGGACTGTTGTTGTTGTTGTTGGTGGGACTGTTGTCGTTGGTGGGGGTGGGACTGTTGTCGTTGGTGGGGGTGGGACTGTTGTTGTTGTTGGGGGTGGGACTGTTGTCGTTGGTGGAGGCGGGACGGTTGTCGTTGGTGGAGGTGGGACTGTTGTCGTTGGTGGTGGTGGGACGGTTGTCGTTGGTGGTGGTGGGACTGTTGTCGTTGGTGGAGGTGGGACGGTTGTCGTTGGTGGAGGTGGGACTGTTGTCGTTGGTGGTGGTGGGACTGTTGTCGTTGGTGGTGGTGGGACGGTTGTCGTTGGTGGTGGTGGGACTGTTGTCGTTGGTGGGGGTGGGACTATTGTTGTTGGTGGAGGTGGGACGGTTGTCGTTGGTGGTGGTGGGACTGTTGTCGTTGGTGGAGGTGGGACTGTTGTCGTTGGTGGTGGTAGGACTGTTGTCGTTGGTGGAGGTGGAACTGTTGTCGTTGGTGGTGGTGGGACTGTTGTCGTTGGTGGGGGTGGGACTGTTGTCGTTGGTGGGGGTGGGACTGTTGTCGTTGGTGGTGGTGGGACTGTTGTCGTTGGTGGTGGTGGGACGGTTGTCGTTGGTAGGGGTGGGACTGTTGTTGTTGGTGGTGGTGGGACGGTTGTCATTGTTGGTGGTGGGACGGTTGTCGTTGGTGGTGGTGGGACTGTTGTCGTTGGTGGTGGTGGGACGGTTGTCGTTGGTGATGATGGGACTGTTGTCGTTGGTGGTGGTGGGACTGTTGTCGTTGGTGGTGGTGGGACGGTTGTCGTTGGTGGTGGTAGGACGGTTGTCGTTGGTGGTGGTGGGACGGTTGTCGTTGGTGGTGGTGGGACGGTTGTCGTTGGTGGTGGTGGGACTGTTGTCGTTGGTGGTGGTGGAACTGCTGTCGTTGGTGGAGGTGGGACTGTTGTCGTTGGTGGTGGTGGGACTGTTGTCGTTGGTGGTGGTGGGACGGTTGTCGTTGGTGGTGGTAGGACGGTTGTCGTTGGTGGGGGTGGGACTGTTGTCGTTGGTGGTGGTGGGACGGTTGTCGTTGGTGGTGGTGGGACGGTTGTCGTTGGTGGTGGTGGGACGGTTGTCGTTGGTGGTGGTGGGACGGTTGTCGTTGGTGGAGGTGGGACTGTTGTCGTTGGTGGGGGTGGGACTGTTGTCGTTGGTGGGGGTGGGACTGTTGTCGTTGGTGGGGGTGGAACTGTTGTCGTTGGTGGGGGTGAGACTGTTGTCGTTGATGGGGGTGGGACTGTTGTCGTTGGTGGAGGTGGGACTGTTGTCGTTGGTGGTGGTGGGACTGTTGTCGTTGGGGGGGGTGGGACTGTTGTTGTTGGTGGTGGTGGGACTGTTGTCGTTGGTGGAGGTGGGACTGTTGTCGTTGGTGGTGGTGGGACGGTTGTCGTTGGTGGAGGTGGGACTGTTGTCGTTGGTGGAGGTGGGACTGTTGTCGTTGGTGGTGGTGGAACTGTTGTCGTTGGTGGTGGTGGGACTGTTGTCGTTGGTGGGGGTGGAACTGTTGTCGTTGGTGGAGGTGGGACTGTTGTCGTTGGTGGTGGTGGGACTGTTGTCGTTGGTGGAGGTGGGACTGTTGTCGTTGGTGGAGGTGGGACTGTTGTCGTTGGTGTGGGTGGGACTGTTGTCGTTGGTGGAGGTGGGACTGTTGTCGTTGGTGGAGGTGGGACTGTTGTCGTTGGTGGGGGTGGGACGGTTGTCGTTGGTGGTGGTGGGACTGTTGTCGTTGGTGGATGTGGGACTGTTGTCGTTGGTGGAGGTGGGACTGTTGTCGTTGGTTGAGGTGGGACTGTTGTCGTTGATGGAGGTGGGACTGTTGTCGTTGGTGGGGGTGGGACCGTTGTCGTTGGTGGAGGTGGGACTGTTGTCGTTGGTGGAGGTGGGACTGTTGTCGTTGGTGGTGGTGGGACTGTTGTCGTTGGTGGGGGTAGGGTGGTTGGGGTTGGTGGAGGTGGGACTGTTGTCGTTGGTGGTGGTGGAACTGTTGTCGTTGGTGGAGGTGGGACTGTTGTCGTTGGTGGGGGTGGAACTGTTGTCGTTGGTGGAGGTGGGACTGTTGTCGTTGGTGGTGGTGGGACTGTTGTCGTTGGTGGAGGTGGGACTGTTGTCGTTGGTGGAGGTGGGACTGTTGTCGTTGGTGTGGGTGGGACTGTTGTTGTTGATGGAGGTGGGACTGTTGTCGTTGGTGGGGGTGGAACTGTTGTCGTTGGTGGGGGTGGAACTGTTGTCGTTGGTGGTGGTGGGACTGTTGTCGTTGGTGGATGTGGGACTGTTGTCGTTGGTGGAGGTGGGACTGTTGTCGTTGGTGGAGGTGGGACTGTTGTCGTTGATGGAGGTGGGACTGTTGTCGTTGGTGGGGGTGGGACCGTTGTCGTTGGTGGAGGTGGGACTGTTGTCGTTGGTGGAGGTGGGACTGTTGTCGTTGGTGGTGGTGGGACTGTTGTCGTTGGTGGTGGTGGGACGGTTGTCGTTGGTGGAGGTGGGACTGTTGTCGTTGGTGGAGGTGGGACTGTTGTCGTTGGTGGTGGTGAGACTGTTGTCGTTGGTGGAGGTGGGACTGTTGTCGTTGGTGGTGGTGGGACGGTTGTCGTTGGTGGAGGTGGGACTGTTGTCGTTGGTGGAGGTGGGACTGTTGTCGTTGGTGGAGGTGGGACTGTTGTCGTTGGTGGAGGTGGGACTGTTGTCGTTGGAGGTGGGACTGTTGTCGTTGGTGGAGGTGGGACGGTTGTCGTTGGTGGAGGTGGGACTGTTGTCGTTGATGGTGGTGGGACTGTTGTCGTTGGTGGTGGTGGGACGGTTGTCGTTGGTGGTGGTGGGACGGTTGTCGTTGGTGGGGGTGGGACGGTTGTCGTTGGTGGAGGTGGGACTGTTGTCGTTGGTGGTGGTAGGACGGTTGTCGTTGGTGGGGGTGGGACTGTTGTCGTTGGTGGTGGTGGGACTGTTGTCGTTGTTGTTGGTGGGACTGTTGTCGTTGGTGGGGGTGGGTGTGTTGACGTTGGTGGTGGTGGAACTGTTGTTGTTGGTGGTGGAAGGACGATTGTCGTAGGTGGGGGTGGGACTGTTGTCGTTGGTGGTGG
>NC_091581.1:11590528-11595528 GCF_042767895.1 Penaeus vannamei
GAGAGAAATTACATGTGTCATAATCACTTGTAGACGCAGGATTAGAACAACAAACAAGCAACTATAGATAGCGAAAACGAGTAGATATGCATATATGACAACGAGAAAAAATAAAAGAAGGAAAAACGCAGGCGAAAGAGATGATAATGAAATTGATAAAACAAATTTCTTACTAATCTTCATATTGATGAGACTGAAATCAATCATAAAAATCCAGTGAAATGTTCAATCCTCACAAGAGATTAAAATGGGTAAAATGCATATGAATATTCTTATACTAAGTAACGTACAATGAGACAAGAAATGTCAATTTATAAATCTCACTTGAAGATTAGTGATAGATTAGATAAGATTAGTTAATGGAATGTTATAAACCCCAATCGAAACTAAACTTGGGCGCATTCATTGTATCATTTTTTGTTCTCTCATTCTGACTACCTCACTCTCTCTCTCGGTCTTTCTTTCACTCTGTTTCACTCTGTTTGTTTGTCTATATATTTATCTCGCTTTCTCTCTCACTCACTCTATCGTTGTCTCTTCCACTGTCACTTATTCTATCGATGCTTGTCTGTCTGTCTGTCTGTCTGTCTATCTCTGTCTCTGTATGTCTGTCTGTCTGTCTGTCTATCTCTCTCTTTCTCTCTCTCTCTCTCTCTCTCTTTCTATTGTGATAATGATGACGATAATTATGAATGCGATCATGATGATCAAACAGTAATAACAACAATAATCATAACAGTATGGGTAACAATAACAACAGCAGACATGATAGTAACAATAATGATAATACTAATACTGACACCAGTAATGATGATAAGAATAATTTTAGTAATAATAGTAATTATAATAATAGCTATAATAAAAACATTAACAACGACTATAATTATAATGATAATATTGATAACATTGAAAAGATTGATAGTTAATAATAATGAAGATAATAATAACAATAATAATGATGGTTATGATGATAATAATAATGGTAAAAGTAATGATAGCAATGAGAAAAGTAAAAACAACAATATCAAGGACAATAATTATCACATCATTATCAATAGAAAAGATGAAAAAAATATAGATACTAATAATGACATGTGAAAGTGACATCAGTGATAAGCAAATCATCATACATAAAAATATTCGCCGAATTATTTGGAAGTGTATTGTTCCCAGCTCATACACTTTGGCCTACTGCAACGCAGGTCTTGGAGAGAGCAACTTACGGACAGGGGAGCTGCTTTAAAAAGGGGTAGCAGGCGTGTAGTGCAGCATGACCAGCCCGTCACAACCCTGAATTACTTTTAAATGGAAAATTACCTCCTTAAGATCATCATCATTATTAACGATTTCCATTCTTTCATCTTATCTGTCAGTGTAATCATTTTCTTTTTCCATCTTATTAGCATTTCTTTGTTTAAAAACATGCCAATTCTTTGTATACAACAGGAAAATAAAACCACAATAAAAAGTGAAAGAACTAAACAAACCAAGGGATAAAAAGGAAAACCTGAGATCCCCTCAGTCTGTATATTCTCAAAATTCACAATACATGCAACACACCCTAACGGGCCTCGTGCAAAGGATGAAAATATTTATCTCTCTCTGTTGTCGCACGTCCACTGCAGAAGAAACACTTATCGCAAAGGAACCATTTGTTAAGTTCATTTTAAGAAAACAACAAATTGTACAGGCGCTATGGCGGGTGCTGTGTTTTGATTATTATTCAGTTTTCCCTTTGCATGTTAGAAAGTTCTTTCACTACCGTATATATATGTACGCATACATACATACTACCGTATATATGTATGTATGTGTATATATATATGAGTGTGAGTGTGTGTGTGTGTGTCTGTATAAAGGTACGATACATGCAACACCTACTTCCCATGTGTGTCCACATCTAGACCACGTGTTGTGGCAGGGGCGCCATGTGCGTGCCCCACGCTTACTGCCCCTCGCTTCACCCACGCCTGTTTGCGCCCCTAGCGCCCCCCTCTGGCCGGATAAAAGGGAGGCCAATCTTGACCCAGTCTCACACCCTCAACGACCTTCTCAGTGACCGCTTCTGACCTGAGTTGCCCTCCGGCTCTCCAGCCGGGGGATCCACCCAGCGCCGTTCTTCATGTATCGTCATTCTTGTGTATGTGTTGTAACTCTTAGAAATAAAGAGAACAGCCACACCGTGTATCCCTGTACGCCATAAAAACGAGATATCAGTAAATCTTATAAATGGTGGCAGGGTGGTTGCTTTGACCTTTCGGCTTGAAGCCCGAACCAAGAACTCTGAAGAACTAGGACCGCTCGCCTAAACATCGCGATATGAAGAACGAGGATACAAAACCACGTGAGTACATGTATGGGTCAAATCTTTTCTTTTTTCCCTTCTTCTTTCCCCATATATGTGTTCAGCAACCCGTTCCACGATGGTTTTGCTGGTGGAAAGTGCTAATAGTGGAAATTTAACAGCATAATGACAACACTCTCACAGTCTGTCAATCACCGGGACCTGAGACACTTCCTCAGGATGTGTCAGGTCTGGACGCAAACACATGAAATATCGTTCTTTAAATAATTAATTTTCTCGCATTTAGAGATTTATTTATATTGTTTCAACGACAACAAAATTCAACTCAAGTTCGTGATTTTCTCTCAAGCTGAGAATTTTCTTTTTGTAATTCGCGATCATTTACGAATTCTGTATATTCCTTCTCTTCTTATACGTATTTCGTTAATTGATTGTTGAATTTCACTCATTGTTTGACTCTTTGGTTCATTTTATTCTTTTACTGATTTCAGTATTCGCCCTCACGAACGCGCATATCATTTAATTCTTTGTAGTAAACAATTAACCCACACCCCCCACCCCAGCTGACCTCACTTCCCTTTCATCCGGTCGTGGAGGGCAGGGATCTGTAATTAGGCCTTCGACGCTATTTCGGTGACAATTCTTCGGTGCAAAGAATAATAGCTTGATCGCAAATATTTATAAATTCATTTTAATGAATAAAGCGTAACAATCTTCCCCTTTCATCGTGCAATAATGCATGGGGTTTCGTAATGAATAATAGATTTGCGCACCCGACGTTTGAGAGTAAGTATAATGAAACTGAAGCATAACTCATTCGTTCGGCATATTGGGTCGGTGTGACCTGTATTAACGTCTACTTATAAAGGGACTAGGGTTTAAGCTGGAATTAATTCGCTTAGTAAAACCAACCTTCTCACTTTCTTTACCGCTGGCATGTCCGGAAAATTCCGACAATCGTGTGATTCGTAGTTGATATCTGCGTGCGCCATTCACAGATTGTAGAGCAAGACTAATGATATAATTCGAGTCTCATATAGTCACTTCATTCGTTCAGATAATTTGGGCATAAGGGACCCTCTGTTGATGAAAACTAGCTCTCACATGCGTAAGCGAGATATCATTTCCTCAGTGTATCAGATTTGGTTGCATTCGTAAGTACGATTAAATAATCAGGGATAGCATAAGAAATATTTCTGAACTGGGATGCTTGCATTGCGGAAGCTTGCAAAAGAAATTTCGTCACCATTCATTTTGCGTACGTTAAGTCGCATTTCATTTTAATGTTGAATTCTTGGGGTAATTGAAATAATTGTTGTATTGACATAGTAATGATCATAACATTTGCTAAGATGAACGTTAAATTCGTGTTTGTAATCCATCTTCGTGTGAGCTCGCTTTCTCTTCACACTCATAATTACATACACACACTCATTCACGCAATCAGGCACTGTAAAGTCAAATCTTCAATTATATGATTTGTTGTGCATAATTTCAGGTTATCTCTTTTACCCGCAATGTTGCTGTGAGGAGTAAACATACATACAATCATTTCACACACTCTTCCACGCAGTTCAACAGAACACTGTTAAGTCAAATCTTCATGTATAGGATTTGTTGTGTCATGGTCCAGGGTTATTATTTTGCCTTGTTGACGTTGCTGATCGTGATTAGTGGAAATGATGCACTATACATATTTTCCTTATCTGTGAAATGACAATCGGTTCAAGTTATCCTTGCGGATGCCGATGTCATTTTCCCTATCTATTCTCATGTCTATCTGAGATGGTTAGTAGCTCAAGCAAGTTCGTGAGAACTGCTACTCCCCTCTCCCTCATTTATTTTTCTTCCTGAAAAATACAAAAGTGAAAAAAAAAAACGAAAATAAATGAAATAACATTAAAAACTGCAAATTAGTATAAAAATAACGGCTACAGCACTTAAATAACATCCCTCCCTCTCTGTTGTTTTTCTTTTTCTCTATCTATCTTGGCCCTTACATGTATAAACTGGTTCATAATGTATATATATATGGACGTGTATATCCGACGCGGCATCAAAGGAGATCTAACTGCAGCATGATCGCCTTGCAATGCCGTGACACGAACATCGCCAGAAGATCGCCACAGGCCAAAGGACGAGGACTCGCGAAATTGCAGGTATTAAGCCGCCCAGATCAAGTGGACGGGCGCCGCCTGTCAGTACTTCTATAGATCCAGTGAAGAACCAGGAACTCGTCAGAGCAGGCCCCATGACGCTATGAAAAGCCGCCTGCCTGGACGCCTGTAGATCGGTTAAACTCCAGGAGCTCCCCAGCGCAGGAGTAAGACGCCCTCAGACAAAAGGACGCCACTGCCCAGGACACCGTAGACCCAGACGCGCAGGCTACGATAAGGACTACGAGGACGACTGGACGAACCGAAGTCAAGGAGGACCTAGGCGAAACCTTCGAGGACGTGTGGACGTCGATAACGGATGGATGCACCAAGGACCAAGATGAAGAGGCCGACAACGAGGAGATGCACGAGGACGACCGAGAACAGGAACGCGACGAGACGACCAGCAGATGGGGTATGATGATAGGTCACCCTTGAAGTGATTCAGAGGACGCCACGAGGACGAGGCTGAGGTGGTGGCCGAGCGTATAAAGGTACAATACATGCAACACCTACTTCCCATGTGTGTCCACATCTAG
>NC_091581.1:11635528-11638028 GCF_042767895.1 Penaeus vannamei
ATATTACTACTACTACTGCGACTGCCCTGTTAGTGTTATTACTATTATCGTTATTGATATCATTACTATCATCATTTCCATTATAATTTTCATTTTCGTTATCATTATCATCATCTTTATCATTGTTATCGTTTGTTTTTATTATCATTATCATTGTTATTAATATTGTTATATTCATTGTTATAATCATCATTATTTACTATCATATTTATTTATCATTATCCTTATCATGTTTGTCATACTTAAGATTAGTAGTGTTATTGTGATTATTACTATTGTTATCAATACTATCATTAGTATCATTATCGTCATTATTATCATTATTATCGTCAATACTATCATTAGTATCATTATCGTCATCATTATCATTATTATCACAATCATGTATTCTTTGTCATTATTATTATCATTATTGATATTGTTATGATTATTATTATTTATTATCATCATCATCATTATTACTATTATTATTATTACTATCATTATCATTATCATTAATATTGTTATTATCAACTTTATTATCGTATTATCATTGTTATTCCTTTCATCATTATCATTATTGTTTTATCATAATTGTTGTTGTTATCATATGCAATATTGGTATTATTACCATTGTCATTATTATCATCCCTTTTACTATCATCATTATTATCACTGTTGTTATTATCACTATTATAATCATTATTGGTAATATTGTTAGTATATTTTCATCACAATTATTATCATTATCATTATTAGCATTGTCATTGCCATCACAATTATTGCTATTATTATGCTTCCTCGTCGTGCTCTTTTTTGTTATCCTCGTAGTAAATGGTTGTAAATATCTGAACGGTGTGTTCAATAGAACACTCCAACGCAAATATATAGACAGATAACCGCAGCGTATCTCTTAGTGTTGTCACAATCATGTATTCATGTGCGAGAATGAGACAGGATCATGGTTACGCCGGAGGGAGAAATTGGAACCTATTTTGCTATACGACTCTAACATCTACGAATATTGATTTATACGTGGGTTGTGTACAAGTATTGGTAAATCAATATGAATCGAATTAAATATTTATGATCTCTCTCTCTCTCTCTCTCTCTCTCTCTCTCTGTCTATCTATCTATCTATATATATATGTATATGTATGCACGTATGAATGCGTGTATATGTGTATATATCACCACTTATCTTACTGATCAAGAGGTGCCATAACGGACATTAGCATAAAATGTCAGACGAATACTAAATGTGTTCAATATAGATCAGCGACATTTGGTCTTATGTATCATCTCCTCGCTCACTCACCTTTCAGACCAAGATTCACCACTTGTGCGTGTATGTGTGCTTGTGTGCGAGTGCGTGTATGTGTGCTTGTGTGCGAGTGCGTGTATGTGTGCTTGTGTGCGAGTGAGTGTATGTGTGCTTGTGTGCGAGTGCGTGTATGTGTGCTTGTGTGCGAGTGCGTGTATGTGTGCTTGTGTGCGAGTGCGTGTATGTGTGCTTGTGTGCGAGTGCGTGTATGTGTGCTTGTGTGCGAGTGCGTGTATGTGTGCTTGTGTGCGAGTGCGTGTATGTGTGCTTGTGTGCGAGTGCGTGTATGTGTGCTTGTGTGCGAGTGTATGTATGCTTGTGCGAGTACGTGTATGTGTGCTTGTGTGCGAGTGCGTGTATGTGTGCTTGTGTGCGAGTGCGTGTATGTGTGCTTGTGTGCGAGTGTATGTGTGCTTGTGTGCGAGTGCGTGTATGTGTGCTTGTGTGCGAGTGCGTGTATGTGTGCTTGTGTGCGAGTGCGTGTATGTGTGCTTGTGTGCGAGTGCGTGTATGTGTGCTTGTGTGCGAGTGCGTGTATGTGTGCTAGTGTGCGAGTGCGTGTATGTGTGCTTGTGTACGAGTGCGTGTATGTGTGCTTGTGTGCGAGTGCGTGTATGTGTGCTTGTGTGCGAGTGTATGTATGCGGTTGTGTGTATGAGTAAGGCTGAGAGGAAATGTTGCATCTCCTGGAAGACGGTAAATGCCAAATTGAGCTGCATGTTGCAGATACGCACACGCACATGAATCATTACAGTGCGATAAGTTTTTCTTGCTTTCCTTCTATTATTTCCAATGCTCAGTAATGTAGCACAGAGAAGCAATTGTATTTTGTTTCATCAAAGCAATAGTATCTTCTCCAGGATTTGTATCTTATTCCAGGAAAGCAAGTCATCATATCTATATTTTTCGACAAAGGAAGTGTTTTTTCGCAATAAGAGTGTCCGTATCACACGAGTAAATTTCCCACTAATCTTTGCCTTTATGCCAGTCGATGCTTCTGCATTTGTTCTGTATTTGTTTTCTGTATGTATCGCATGCATGCCTCTCGTGTGTTAACGATCGTTTTCGTCTGACTAATTTCCGACTTGATCTTGCGCTACGTAGGTTCTGTAATGCTTGATTGTTTTTACCAATAAGCAAAACAAAAGAAATTCTTGTAAAGCATAAACCTATTATAGAATATATTTTCACAACTTT